>NW_024468051.1:0-144215 GCF_001896365.1 Talaromyces amestolkiae | reverse complement strand
TGTGTGTGTGTGTGTGTGTGTGTGTGTGTGTGTGTGTGCCAGAAGTGAATTCTAAGAGCAGAACACAGGCTTTAGCGAGAGTGCATCCTGCCATATCCTTTCAGCCGACTTATCCGGGTTCTGATGAATGTAGAGGAACTGCTCGAGGAACAATTTCACATCATTCCAAGCACTCAAATCCAGCGTTGATGAGAGTCTTGCAAGACCAGTACAATACCACCAATAGTATCCAGAAGTTTTGTTAGCCGTCAGAGCGCCAACATAAAGTATCCAGAAAAACAGATCGGGCGCAGTAGATAGGAACACATCAACTCTTGGAACAAGGCTGTGCTTAAGATTGCAGGCAATGATATCCATGCATGGGAAAGCTCCAAATTTGCAGTACCGAGTCATAGAGTAGGCCAGTATTGATTGGCGCAGAGGTTCTTTAATATCGATTTTATCCACGTAAGATAATGACAGTAGATAGAGTTGGGATAGATTCCAAGGATTGTTATCCTCAAATCGAACGATCTTCTCGTGCTCTCGTCGTTGCTCGTCTACCTCGTAGTGCAGTATGAAATTGCAGAAGTTTTGGATCATGACCCTTAATGGCTGGTCGATCTCGTTGGACCATGCTGAGTCAGTGAATCTGGATCCCAGAGAGCATAACATGCTGCTCCCCGGTAAATTCAGATCTTCCGAAGGACTATGAGGTCGGAGGGAGGGTGTTGCATATTTCCGTATGAAACGCAGATACTTCGGCGAAAGTGGCAAAGTAGCCGGCTCACACTTGACAATTGACCTCAGAATATCCGTACTGTAGTGAATAGGGTGAGTACGAAATCATACAGGCACTTGCTAAAATGAGAGACGTGACGAGGCCGGTTCTTACCCTGTTAGAAAGGCTATTGTGGAGAGATCCAAAGTGTCCATACCACCGAATAGCTGAACCAATTCTTTGAGGCCAGCCATATGCATCTCCATTTCCGGAACATTTCCGTTCGAAGCCTGTCATGGAAAATACCTCATTAAAGACCTGTCCGTGCAAACCTTCTTGAATCATAGGCGGTTAGACGGACGCATCATACCTCAACACAAACAAGCAGAGCTATCATTATAGCCACGGATTGGAAATTCGATGGCTTCACGTTATCCAATATCTCTTGCGTAGTGCGGATCATGCTCAGGCGGGACTCGGCAGAATCGAGCAGGAGCCGACGTTCATCGGAGCTGGTCGTGGTGGTATTATTGAGACGCAAATGAAACCGGTGCGAAGCAGACATGGATATTAAACCGTAAAATATGGATGGCTGTGTCACTGCTTCCTGCGCACACCATTCACCTAATATCTCGGCGCGAAATGGCCAGCAACATTTTGCAGTGTGGAGTAGGACTGAAGTCATCAAATATGTGAAATTAGTCCCTTATCCATTAAGAGGGCTCAGGGGCTGGTAACCGTACAATGGTGGAAATGTGTGTTATCTCGCTGACTGAAATTGATTGCCATGGAGGAAAAGGGGTCCAGAGTACCGAATACTAGGGCCTTATCATTCAGAATGTCTCTGGGAGTATGTAGATTCTGAATGTGGGCAGAAGTGGTTCTGTCCTCTTGCGTCCAGGTATAGGCATATATGCAGGGAGCACGAAGCCTGATAATTTTGTCAGATTTCTATCTCTGCTTTTGATTTCATAAGAAAACCGGTCCCGACTAACTTTGTGCATCGCGAACAGCCGGGCCACCCCTTGTCACATCTGCGCTTTTGCGACCAACAGCGTTCACATACCGTGACTCGCTCTCGATTCAGCCCGCTATGATCGGGATTGGCTTCTTTGTCGGAACCATAGATACATACTCGTTTCAGTCTAGAAGTGTGACAGAGGATGGCCACCAATTAGCGCGGCTGGCTTTTGGAAGGAGCTGCCTCTTACATCCTCACCGGTCGCAATGGGAGCATCGAGGGAGACGCTTATCGCATCTCCGCTTTTGTCTTTTGCAGGAGACACATACTTGAGCGGCTCTGGAGATGGACTCTGCTAATTGGTCCATGTTTGCGCATATGTAGATGCTACCTAGGTGGACGGCAGTTGCAATTAGATGACGGTCGTAGAAATGGAACGGATGCGGCCGCACATGCATGTAGGAGAATCACATGGAAGAAGTTTAATATATTAATATACTCACGGCTGGAAGTTCCGCCAGTGTGAAATGCGTCCCTGTTAAGCTAGTTTTAATTTCTTTTACGATTGTCCGTATTATATACTACATAAAAATAAGGTATCAATAGGCTGACGACTTACGTCGCCGACTCAAACTCGTCTGCTGACGTTTCCCTGTCTATTGTAGACCACGTCTTTGAACTTTCAAGTGTATCATTAGCGACAATGTCGCTCAATTGATTATCATCATGTTCATCTGCATCGGCTGTTGTCTCGTCTTCATGCCCATGTATGGCAGGTTCCTCTTCGTCCTCTGCGACTGCAAACCCAACAACCTTGCCGCTCGAGCTTGACCGGGGTACCTCCTCAAGAACATCGCCGTTCCAAGGCTTGCATTGTTTTACAATCTCACCACAGCGCAGACAGGACCAGCCTTCGCCCTCTTCGGCTTCGAGTTTTTCTGTAATGCAGACGAAGCAATATATACATCCGCAGGGTATCGTTTCGTATGGGTTCGTGATATCGGTTTGCGCTGAGCCAATGATACCGCCCGATGCGGATCCAAGAATATCAGCCTCGGAAGTCGATGTCGGATTCTGGTCCTGATAACAAATCGCGCATGTTCGCTCTGGAAGAAAAGCAAATTGGCCCTGCTTCTCTTTCGTTGCGCAATTACCGTCATCTGACGCTTTGAGTGTATCCATCGTCTTCTTCCACGCTCGAGCAATCCAGCGTCGCCAGCGACCTATTCCAACAAGCGGAAGAAGAAACAGTAGAAATTCTGTAAATGCGTGCCAAACTAATTGCCGATTGAGATATTCGAAGGATACTTCCCGACTGACCTGATTCGATGGAGGCGCAAGTCGAATGCGGATTATTCGATCAATCAGAGTACGGTATCGACCGTTCACGAGGAAGACTAGGAAAGAAACAAAGGCTGCGATTGAATGGGTCGTTGATACGAGGTTTGTTATTCTAGACAGAAGTCGAATATCGGTCGACGGCTGTTATGCAAAGTCAGCAATGAAAAATCAAAAAGCAAAATTGCTGCGCCTACCTCATCATAGCCATTTTCACGTTCTATCAACCAACTTTCCCACTTTTCCCAGGCATAACGTCCTCCCACGGTGAAGAGACCATATAACGATTTCTGCCATGTTGTAGGTGGTGTCGAGACGACGGATTTAGATCGGCTATCGACGTATTGTAGACCTTGTAGTGATGCGCCGTATGAAGCATCGTGGTCCCAGATGGAAAGTTTGAAGAGTATAGCTCGCAGTGCTAGTTGAATCTCGCTCGACCATTCGTCGCGGGCATGAGCCTGCAATTCGAGAACAGGTGAGAAATGTCTAAGAGTAAACTGAGAATGACTGTACATACCCCAAAATATTTTAGAGCTTCCCCGACTTGCCCTTTAAGCAAGCCGAGTAACTCTTCGTCTAATAATTCTGCATCGACCTGACCAACCCTAAATATAGGCTTTGTTCCATCCCGACCTTTCACCTTATCCCATATCAGAAAGCCAGACTGTGCTAGCCTATTCAAAGGACCTGGTAATTTCTCGAGTGCCGCGGAATTGATACGCGATGCACGTTGCTGTTCCGCATGGCGGGTCTGGGCTTCCAACTCTAGACGCTGGCGACGCTCTAGTACCCTTCTCTGAGCGGCAGCAAAGTTGGCGGAAGTCATCGCTGTATCATAGCGAATTTATGTTGTAAGTAGTCCAGGAGTCCTGGCAGATGTCGTGGTAATTGACGAGTGTGATGACGAAGGTCGGCTTCCATTCTTTGACATGTCACTCACGGCAGGACCCAGGAGCCACGCGCGGGCCGAGGTTCATTGATGCTGCACGTGATCTGATTTATCCTATTGGCTGTGCTGAGGAGACGTGCAAAGTATGCAAACATGCCCAATATTCAAACCTTCGATAGTTACTCGTAGTCATTGTTAGTGACTTGCAATAGTTGACCAGAACTACTCGGAAACAAAGATTGGCTTATATCTTCGAAGATGCCTGATTTTATTGGAGTACGAGAAGCGTCAGGAAGTAAAATGATCACCGAGGCAATATGCACTTGTCTCTCATCAAAAGAGATTCTTTCATCTACTTGGCTCCGTGCCGTTGCATGAAATCATGCCGAGTCGGCCCCTTCCGCCTCAGTCGGATGATGTTGAATCAGAGTTCAAAAGCTGCTCACGGTCCTCTCAGCCTTCTAACGTATAGACCTAACCTTAGTAACTCATCGGACGAAAATGAGACTCCGGTCTATGCGCCGATGCGGCTGTCCTCGTAACCAAAATGTGCATGGAGTGACTATCGAATCGCATCCATCGACTGCAGGGCCCATCCGCACTGTACGTAGTACTAGCCAGTATCCACGCTCTGCCGGCCATGCGGGTTTTTGTTCGGGCAAAGTTCCGTGATAAGATTGACAAGAAAAGAATCCCCACGTGGGCGGCTATATGGCAGAATCACGGACAGCGGCACGTCTGAGCCACGAGCTGCGTCCAATGGTGCCTGAGATAAGGGCAAGAAAGGTTCTTGGATCGCAGCAAGACTCGATGCCAAGACGGGGATATAACGCAGTCTATCGTGCTGCTGCCAGCCGTTGATTCCGAGAATGGGCAATCTGTACGCGAGTCAATTGCGAACAGCGATTGCACAAAGAATAATAAGCGATGTGACTGGGGAAGGCAGACTCGCAACGAACCCCTTCATGAGAGACAGCGAGAGCACGTGTAGGCCATTGTGACGTTGCCCACGTCCCATTCGCCCACCAACACGAGCAGTAACACACTACTTGAACTTGTACTATGTACTATGAAATAGACAAGTCAGCGAAGGTGAGTGCGCATTACGCGTTCGAGTTAGCCTTCCAGGATAGCTCCATGAAGGGATATTGAGGCCATCGGAAGGAGTGGGGGCCTTGTTCCTCMCCCCCGCCAATCCGAATGAAACAATTACTACAACTTCCAGACTATGCCTAATCAGGCCGAAAGAACTGACGAGTCACATGCCGCCGCCACACGGCGTGATCGCCAGGCCTGCTCTGATTCCCTAGCACGGGCTAGTCTACGGCTAGTCATGCAGGCCATCCAAGAAGCTGTCCCTGTCGCGACTCCAACGTTCCGCTCTCCTCACCATCCCTAGGTTAGCCTGCGTCGCTAATTGTATGAAAGGAATACTACGACGTAGTATAGTGAACTGCCCGCTATTCGCTGGGACGGATCCCAGTTTTCCAGAACGCAAAAAAAAAGATCTAATCAAGCTGGAAATGGCCTAATTTATGCATCCCACGTGCACGGCAAGCTGGTAGCTGTACTATGCATGCGACGTTGGGGAATAAAAGGATCCTCGAGTCACCTTGCTGATCTTTCCCGCTTCTTCTTTTTTTCCCTCTCGACAACAACATCCTTCTCAAGACGCAGTTTCTCATTTCTTCAATTCATCCCAGAGTCAATTGAGTGAAAATGCAGTCTGCTATTCTGTTGCTCGCTGCCGCTGGTGCCGCCTCGGCCCAACTCGCCACCGTTTCTGAGCCTGCTCCCTCTGCCATCGACGCTGCTGCTGCCACCGCCGTCCCTTCTTCCCCCGTCTCCAACGTCCAGGGTCTTGCTTTCAAGAATTTTTACCAGATCTGGTTGGAGAACATTGTAAGTTTCCATCTTACGGCTTGAATGAAGTAACAACGAAGCTAATTGACATAGGACTACGGCAATGCTTCCGATGACAGCAACCAGCAGTACCTGGCTTCCAAGGGTATCACCTTGACCAACTTCTGGGCGGTCGCTCACCCTTCGGAGCCCAACTATGCTTCCACTGCTGCTGGTGACCAGTTCGCTATGGACAACGACAACTTCAATCAGATTCCCGAGAACGTCTCCACCATCGTTGATGTGTTGGAAACCAAGGGAATCTCTTGGGGTGAATACCAGGAGGGTCTCCCCTACGCTGGTTTCCAGGGCTTCAACTACTCCAACCAGGAGACCTATGCCAACGACTACGTCCGCAAGCACAATCCTCTTATCCTCTTTGACAACGTTGCCGGAAATGCTTCCCGTGCTTCCCAGATCAAGAACTTCTCCAGCTTGTGGTCTGACATTGAGAACAACACTCTCCCCCAGTGGGCTTTCATCACCCCCAACATGACCAACGATGCTCACGACACCAACATCACCTTCGCCTCCATCTGGGAGCGTGGTTTCGTTGAGAAGCTCGAGAACTCTACTGACTTCTGGAACGAGTCTCTTATCTTGCTGACCTTTGACGAGACCGGTGACTACCCCATCAAAAACAAGGTCTTC
Organism: Talaromyces amestolkiae; assembly: GCF_001896365.1. Classification (NCBI taxonomy): domain Eukaryota; kingdom Fungi; phylum Ascomycota; class Eurotiomycetes; order Eurotiales; family Trichocomaceae; genus Talaromyces; species Talaromyces amestolkiae. The sequence goes on along the minus strand of NW_024468051.1, from coordinate 137,771 downwards.
TCTGTCCTCATCGGTGGTGCTATTCCCAGCAACTTGGTTGGCACCGTTGATGACACTTTCTACACTCACTACTCCACCTTGGCCACCGTTCAGGCTAACTGGGGTCTTCCTTCCCTTGGTCGCTGGGACTGCGGTGCCAATATCTTCCAGATTGTATCCAACAAGACTGGATACACCAACTACCAGGTCGACACCACCAACTTGTACATCAACTCCTCCTTCATTGGTCCTCTCTCCACCAACACCTACTCCAACTACTCCTCCGTCTGGCCCGTCCCTGCCACCGGTAACGAGACTTGCTCTGCTGGTCACGGTATCCTTGCCTCTGTCAAGTCTACCTGGGGTTCTCTTGCTGCCACCTACAACTACACCAGCCCCTTCCCCTTTGACACCGCTTCGAAGAAGGATATTAACATTCCTTTCTCCCGCAACGGTACCACCTGGGTCTCTGGTGTCAACAACACTGACGTGACCTCCAGCAAGTCCTCAAACTCTACCGGCACCACCACCGGTACCAGCACCAGCTCTTCTTCTAGCAGCACCTCTACCGGAGCTGCCTCCGTCAACGGTGCTTCCGGTGTCTTGGCTCTTGCCGCCGGTGCTGTCTTAGCTTTTGCCTTGTAAATTAGATTATGAGAATAATCAGTAACAAGCATTTTGCCAGATTTTGCTATTATACGGCTGTACGAAGCCCACGACAATGTTTAATAATGACGTTCAATCAACTCACAATTATCTTGTAAGATGAAATAAAAACTACTCGATTGATGATGTTCATTCCTTATACGTGTAATGTAGTACATAACCGCATGGGAACGGATTCCTAGTCTTAAAAGAAACTTTCACTTAGTAGTTGGTCCTCCGCACCGGCACTCCATCGTCGCCAGGCCGTCTTTCCTCGACAATCTTCATCTTATCCTCTGGACCGCCCGGGCCTTCGAAATCTTTTGCTTTAGTCATCCTATAGAACAAAAATCAGCCAACCCATCACCCCTGTTCATCAACAAAAAGAGAGTCTTACCGTCCCCGCGCATCATAATCACCGCCCTCCTGTGGCGGAATTTTTTTGTTCCCGCTGCCACCATGATTCGCCATCTCGCCGTACCGTACCTCAGCGCCGGGGAAGTCGCGTGTGACGTTTTCGTTGACGCCGGATTCGTCGGCTATACAATATCATGATATTAGAGCATGAAATTTTCAATAAGGAAAAACAAATGGGAGGGCTAAGAAGTACTTGAGATGCTCTGATGGCCGACGCCTTGCTTGGCTTGGTGGGAGTTTAGGTCCCGCTGGGCTTGGTGGGCAACGTCTATTAGGTCTGACATTGTGTGTTATGATTGAGGTCAGATGCGAATTTGAAAAAGGGATTGAAAATAGTTTGGGTTTGAGAGTTGTTTTCGGTGCTTTGGGAATATTCAGAGAAAGTCTTATATGTTGCTCGCGTGCAGGATAACTGGTTGTTGCATCATCCGTGGGAGATACTCTGGTATACATCATGGCGATGTCATTCTCCACATATTCTTTGAGGCAGATACTTGATAGATGACTGATTCATGTCTGAGTAATGGTTAATTAAATACTTCTCGATTATCGGAACTTTTTTGGGAAGAGGTTCCAGGGGAAAGTGCGTGTAGATTCTGTAATACGAGAACGAAACAACAGAGGGACGCCAAAGCCGATGTTTAGACCAGAGCGCCTCAGATGCTTTGAGTCTTGTATTCCAGCATCTTATCTACACTTCTCAGTACTCCAAATGATAGGAAAATTCCTGAAATAATGAAGCTCTCATGGAAACATGAAGTGATTAGTGTCGAGGCCAAAGTAAACATTGAGTGACTTCATTTCATCATGCCCTAATCTCTAGCCCTAACTCACTGTTCTGGGAATAGTGTCTTGTAGGAAGAACATTCATCCGTCCTTTGACCGCCCGCCGATCATGCGCGGGGAACAATTGTTTTTGTCCAGCAAAGTTGAAGAAGGAGGGACGATAGCTTCAATTGATCTTGACTTGCTTTTAATCAGCCATTATTTGAATCGATCTCTTCGTCGAGATCCGGGCTTGTCTTTGATCTACACTCATTTCCCAGACGGTACCTCAATCAACTCGAATGATTTGATCAACAACTACCAACTTATTTACTGTCTGATTGCGCTGCATTGCAAGCGACCATGAACGATGTGGTAGAGGTTCCTGGCGAGGCCAACCCTCTCACTGCCCAGAATCTATTCAACTCACTCGCGGCGGCCGCAAGCTCAGTCCAACAACAAGTCCAAATCGGTACCCAACAACTGCAACATTGGGAGAAGCAAGTTGGATTCTATCCCCTACTCCAGGTTTGTCACTATTGCCGTTCGTGACTTGCGACTTGAATGTTTGCTTACGCGAACACGCGTTTAGGAAGTTTTCTTGGACCATTCGCTACCCATTGAGATTCGATACCTAGCTATTATCCAGCTGAAGAATGGCATTGACCGATATTGGCGAAAGACAGCTTCAAAGTATGTTACTACCCAGGTACACGACTGTCGACCTGGTGCTAACAGTCAATGCAGTGCGATCAAAAAGGAAGACAAGGAACGGATAAAAAGCAAAGCTCTCGAGGCAGGTATTGTGGAACCGGCGCCTCTGTTGGCCCTCCATAACGCCTTGGTTATTGCCAAGATCCTGCGCTATGAGTTTCCTAGTGATGAATGGTGTGTCTTGAATTCCCTGCAGTTTGATCATCCACTGACTGGTCGCTCTTTCCAGGCCCAATGCGCTTCCCTTCCTCATCTCCTCGCTTCGTTCGTCTGCACAACCCGGCGCACCTCCGTTACAATTCCCAAGAACCCTTGTGATATTACTACAAATAATCAAGGAGCTTTCCACGGCCCGCATGCAGCGAGTCCGAGCCAGCCTACAATCTGTATCACCAGAGATATTTCAATTATTGGGCGGTATATATGTCGAAAAAGTCAACACTTGGAGTGCGCTGCTGGAACATAGCCGCTTCGATGAGGTTTCGCTACCAGACCTACTCGAACAGACTCTAATGTCCCTCAAAGTCATACGTCGACTCGTCGTTGCCGGCTTCGAGCATCCTAATCGCGATAAAGATGTTCAAGGGTTCTGGACATTGAGTCATACGCAGTTTGCAAAGTTCTTCGGCTTTTCAGAGACCATCACAAATGCGCCTCGAATAAACACATTGATTAAGAAACATCTATTGCAGTTTGCGAAGCTGCATGTTGAAATGGCCAAGGTCCACCCGGCAGCGTTTGCGCTCCTTCCGGACTGCGTGTCGCTAGTCAAGTCGTACTGGACAGTTGTTTCCCGACTCGGAGAGGTATACGATGCCGAAGCCTCGCAAGATAGACAGAATTCTGGTGGCGAAGAAGATGAGAAAAACGTCATCGAAATTCTGGGCTTAAAGGCACTACTGCTCATTCGAGCATGTGCCAAGATGGCATTCAACCCAGCCCATAGCTTCAAGTACCAGCAGCCACAAGATAAAGAGGAAAAGAAGAACGCCGTGGAGCTGATCAAGTCTCAACTATTCACACAAGACTTTGTCATTATGGTCATGGAGCTCATTGTTTCCAAGTTCTTGCGACTTCGTCAGACGGATTTCCAAGAATGGGAGGAAGAGCCTGAAGAGTGGGAGCGGAAAGAGGACACAATGTCTGAAGCCTGGGAGTTTTCTGTTCGACCTTGTTCGGAAAAGTTGTTTTTGGATCTCATTATCCATTTCAAATCGCTCTTGGTCCCGCAGCTACTCAACGTTTTTTACAATTTTGCAAGTAAGTTCCACAACCCCCGACTTATCTGATCAAAGTTGACAATCCATTAGACCCCCAGAATCAGGATATATTGATGAAGGACTCTCTATATTCCGCAATTGGCTTGGCAGCCGCCAGTCTAGAGCAGCAACTAGATTTCAATGCTTTTATAGAAAAGGCCTTGGTTCCCGAAGTTCAAATTAATGAACAAGGATACAAGGTTTTGCGAAGAAGAGCTGCGATCGTGATCGGGCAGTGGATGCCAATCCAACCTGAGAAAATGAACAGACCATATATCTATCAGATTTTCCAGCATCTCTTCAACAAAGCAGACCCCGTGAATGACCTTCCCGTCCGCATCACCGCAGGTCGGCAGCTGAAAAACGTGCTCGATCCTTTTGAATTCTCCCCTCAAGAGTTCCTCCCTTACGCCACACCCATATTGCAAAATTTGCTCACCTTAATTCAAGAGGTTGAGCTTTCCGAAACGAAGATGGCATTACTGGAAACAGTACGAACTGCCGTGGTGAAGATGGAAGACCACGTAAATGCTCATCAAATATTATATAATGGACATGGGCTAACCTTCTGAACTAGATATTACCATTTTCCGATCAAATAATGTCACTTTTACCCCCTCTATGGGAGCAATCAGGCGAGGAACACCTCATGAAACAGGCTATCCTGACTCTTCTTTCGTCTTTGATGAATGCGCTCAAGAGTGATTCCGTCAATTATCACAAAGACATGCTTCCGCTTATACAGAACTCGATAGAGCCTGGGTCGGTACGTAATTTTTGTTTCAAATGGAAGTTTCCACTTTCAGCAGCTAACATCTAGTAGGAAACTATTGTATATCTATTAGACGAAGCACTCGAGCTTTGGGCAGCAATATTGTCGCAGACCCCAGCTCCGGCATCAGCAGACATTATATCACTGTTCCCTCGCTTGCTCCCGATATTCGAAGCAGCTACAGATAGCGCCCCGTTAGCACTTCAGATTGCGGAGAGCTACATACTCCTTTGTCCTCGCGAGGTTCTCCATGACGAGCTGCGCGTGCCCTTTCTGGCCTCTTTGGAGACGCTTCTCGCGGCAGTCAAGCGTCAACGCCTAGGAGTGATTCCTCATCTTGCCGAGATGCTTATTCGCGCGACTGAGCATATCGACGGCGGCAGCGAGAATTCGTACAATGTGATCGCCAAGTCTCTGCTTGACAGTTCATTTTTGCATGCTATTCTAGAGGGCCTTCACTCCGCCTACGAAGTTAGTCAATCCACAGGACCATACAAGAAGACATCAGATATCTACGCCAACCTCGAGACAGACTACTTTAGCGTTCTAGCAAGGCTAGCGCTAGCAAACCCCAGAGTGTTCATGTCAGCCATATCAGCTGCAACTTCTGCCCCTGAAGAGCAAACACTATCCTGGCTCTTAACTGAATGGTTCTTCCACTATGACAACATTGCACTCGTAACACAAAAGAAACTTCACGTACTCGCTCTCACGCAACTCCTGGCGATCAACGCCACACAAGCACCACCACCGTCCTACCTTCTCAACCATCTACAATCCTATCTCACCGTCTGGACCGACATTGTCACCGAACTGGCCGAAGGTTCTGATGACCCGTCATCTCTAAACATCAACGACCCTCACGCCGGGAAGGACTACCTAATCTACTGGAACAAAACCTCCGACCCCAACAACAATCCGACAGCCGACGACGAAACTACCAAAAACGAAGCCCCCGAATCCGCGCGACGCAGGGAATGGGAAAACTCCGACGCGGTCCATTCCATCAATATCCGTCAATTCGTTCAAGAGCGTCTACAGGCCGTGATGCATGCATGTGGTGGCGCGCAGCGGTTCCAAGAAGAATGGCTCGTGAATGTTGATAGGGAGGTGGTGAATGCGTTCGGGGCATTGGGAATAGTTTAGCCTCATTAAGTGTATGGGGTTGTGTCTGTCTCTTTTCATAGATATCCACTTACATTACATGCATCATTCGGGTAAAGGATAGGCGTTAGGATAGCCAATATAGCTTCAAGTAAAGGGAATGAATTCAATATACGTATATAAAGAGCAAGCTATGTAACTAGACCACTCAATGGTCTACACACCGAGATCTGAATTCAAGTCTAAGGATTTATTCAGAACAACAATAAGCAAAGAACGGCGTCAAGAAAAGTAAAAACCAAAGTTGAGACTCCAAAGTTTGCCAGAAAGGAAGGAACACCAGAACGAAATTCAAATTATCCATACGGCTAAAGTATGGCAGGKACAAAAMAACCSAGACAGTGAGGAAAATCAAAGCTAGGGCTATGAATTGCTAATTTTCCACTAGCATTGTCCGGGGAATTGGCGAGATGTTACTGGGTTAGGGAACACGTTGGCTGCTAATTGACGCTTCATGTCCCATTCTGGAGCGCCTTCGGTAGTCCAGGTCCAGTACACCCAGCCGGTGTGCTTCTCGTACGCATCCAATTGAGCTTCGATGAAGCGACGGATATTGGTGCGGCTGTCGTCAGAGAGGGATGTCACTTCGCCCTGGKAATATCCATCACAGCTACCGTGGTAGCTACTTCCTTGTCCAAAGCTTCCGTCCCATCGAGCGCCGACTCCGCGGCCGTTGAGGTATTTGGCACAGTCTGTCATGGCTCCGGTCCATTCACCGACGATGGTCCATTTGTCGGTAGCGGTGACTTTACTTCCGAATGCACATGCGGCTTGGGTGTGTCCGGAAATGTCGAGTGAGAGGAGACCGTTGTCAAAGACCTCGTAATGATGAGTGTCCATCATCACGTTCCAGACACCCGAGTTAGGACCCATGAATCCATTCCAGAAACTGATATCTTGAAATCCGTCGTGCATAGTCAAGGCTGTGTCCTGGTTGACTTCTCGTAGACGACCCCAAGTGTCATAATAGTATTGCTGCAAGGTCCACACGTTGACACCGGCATCTCCCATAACAGTCATGGGCTCGTTGAGCGCTTCGATAGATGTAACGACGTCGGACTGTGTAGCATAGCGTTCAGAAAGGGCACTGATGGCATCCAGAGTTATACTGATATGGTCGGGAACTTTGTCCCAGTTGATCGACCCGCGACGTCCACTGTTGTCGAAGCCATTTTGTGATCCGGGAGCTACACAATTAGCTTAACATTCTAAGTCGAACAAGAATCAGACATAGCTTACCACCATGCAAGTCTACAATAATCTTCAGGCCTGCATCACGAGCCCACCCGATAGCTTGATCTAACACATCAAGCTGGCCCTGGACATAAGGTTCACCCCCTTGAGGAACAACAGCCCAGTAACCGACAGGAATTCGGACGTGATTCATGCCAGCAGCACTGATCTGGTGAAAGTCATCAGCAGTGATGAACGAATTCCAGTGCTGCGACAAAGTGCCCTGTGCACTATTGCCGAGAGCTTCGGACAAACACCATTCATCAACGGCATCGGGTCCTGCCTGTTCAAAGAGCGAAGGTGTAATCCAGGGTTCCAAAACCAGCCAGCCACCAAGGTTGACACCTCGAACTTTTTCGGAATTGTAATCAAATGCAAGATCGCGCGAAACTACACGACTGAATAACGAGTTAGCTCAAAAATTGGAAACGGATATAAGGAACTCATACGCTCCGGGTGCTGCCTGAGCCAAAGCGGAAAGTGAGACAAATGCCGCCAGGGCAGTGCTTTGAAGCTTTGAAAATATCATGCTGTGTACCGAGTCAACAGTACTGGAAGTGAAGAAGTCGTTTATACTCGCGTTTGTATACTAGGTTGTTAAAGATAGCTTCAAGTCAATTGAAGCCGACGCTACAGGATGGGCGGTCGAGGTTCGATGGTCTCAGATCTGAGGAATGACTTGGCGATATAAGTATTCAACAGAACTTCTTCGCCGTTGTCCGAATGCAGAATATCAAAGCCCCATGAACGCGAAGGAGGACTTTGGTAATGACGGTGAAAGGTCCTTTCGTAGCGGCAGCCCACCAAGGTAACCCCGATTCCTGCAACGGAGATACAGTGTGGATCTGGACTTTTGTGGAGAGAACGGTGTAACTGGGGAGAAATGTGTATAGTAATAGTGGATAAGATTCAGGTTCTGGCTAACGGCGACTCAATGAAAGAGCGGATCGATTGGCTGGCGGCGGTCTGTCTGAATTCGGACTTGGAGAGAGAAGCCGAGTGGAGTAGAAGAAGATTGAATCTCACCGGGAGAAGAATAAAAGGAAGAATCTTGTGACAGAAGCAGAATGAAGAAGGAGAACGTGCCGTGAAGGCAGTCACTACCTAGCTTCGCGATTAGGAAATTTTTGCCTTTTTTTTTGGACAACGAGTCAAAATTACATACACTCTCACTTATTTTTATTTTTAAAAACTTTTCAAGTCGATAGCAGTCTTTCTCATTTCAAAGCATGGAAATGTCGCTTCTGCCTGTTTCGTGGCCGCTGCAATGTATCTAGGCAGCTTTCTAGATCCCGATAGAGCCAGCTGAGGAATGCGGAGACCACGGTCGAGGTGCCATGAATCACACATTCTAGCCTGTCGACTTTACTACCTTACGTACCGAACTGCCAGAGTCATCATCATAGAGGAAGTCACCGAGGTGTTGCGACTGACACTCTGCCGCAAATGGCACTCAACCCACATGTCAGACCCACTCTACACAACTGCTCAAGGACGGTGGCACTATTTGTTTATGATATGTGTAAAGATGTTTTCGACAGTGAGATGATGTCCTGAAAGATCATATGTCACCGCAACGTTATAGCTTTTATCCTTGGGTGTGGAAAAGTGGGGTTCTTAATTAGTGCCTGATTCAGGTACAATAAGCTCTTTATTTGGCCTGCATTCGATCAGTAGAGATCTCTACACCATGTTCATCTACATGCGCTTATCGCAATCTTGCTGATCCCCGCGCAGATTTAAGCATAAACAAGAATTGACAGAGATCAACATATTTTCCTTGACAGTCTAGACTCTCATCTGAGAGAAACAGAGCCATCAAGTAACATTCACATGCCTGTCAGAGTCGTGGCATGACGACAGGAGGAATGCGACTTTTCTCTCTTTGTTCAGCCCTTACTTTTAGGGCTTGAAATTGTTGCCTTGCTATTCAGGCGCGAATGTTGATACAAATTGACAAGAAGTTCCGAAAACAAGACACGAAGACTGTTCTTCTCTCATTGTTCCTCTCGATAGATAAGGTACAGTCATAATATTTTCTTTCATAACTTAGAAACGAGTCAAAGGTTACGTACTTTGAATTCGGTCGTTGCTGCAAACAGTTACGTTCCGCATGCGACTTAGGGCTACGTGGGTGGCCTCAGGCACCAATCTGCCGAAAACAGGTCCATGGGTACAATTTACTGCATAATGAACCATCCTCTGTTTATTAGTCCATATTCAGAATTTACCAAGTATCCTTTTAGTATTGATGAAATACTTATCGAGTAGTGTTATGCAAACTAGTTTTTGATCTTGAGCATGACGGAAAGTGTACATTTAGTTCCATACTTAGATTGTAAATAAATGCAAATTGAATCCCGGTATACTCTTTCGGGAGCAGAATACCCCAGACTGCTTCATGCTGAAAATTCCTGTCTTCTTGTTTTAGTCGGCCCCTCGGGAAATCCTCTGATTGTCGAAGGTTCTCTCTCTGCGTGGTATTCATCCGGTCACAAAACCTGGTTCCTTAAACACGTCCTTCGCAATGCTTTCAAACCCATTATGATCGGTCCAGGAGCGTGAAAGAAAGCCGTGTAAATTTTTCCGCTAGAAATATTATCCTGAGCAGGTGTAGGTTTTGGTACTTTAAGATAGACTACCTCTCGCATGACAATCAGGTTATAAAGACTATCCATCAGATATAAAAGTGTCCCGCTTGCAATGAACGCTGGGCGAAGCTCGACAGTCGGCCAGTTGCCCATCATTGTGACGAGAGACTGTTCTAGTTGGTTGACCGGAGAGTTTGGAACGAGGCGAAATTGAGTCCCATCTCCAATAGAAATCTCATTGACACATATCGAAATACGGTAAGAAGTCTTGGGTCAGTTGGTACTATACCGTCTTGTAGATTTACCGACGCGATCTCGAGAAGGTGGAATGCTACGATTGAGAAAGTTTGAGGTTGTGGGTAAAGCAACACTCGAATATATCCCTTATAAGCAGCCTGAGTCTTGAAGCTCAAGGTGGAGAAGTATAAAGGCTCGGATTTCAGGAAAGTATTCATACAAGCTCTTTTCTGGTTGACCCAGGTACGATCGATCGTAGTCGTAATCAGAGGTGCATTTTCTACATCCCTTGTTCTGAATATTGAAGTGCATGCCTATGTACACACTATAATTTCCTCTGCAGATGGTGGGAGTATAAGGATTCGATATACATCGAGAAGTGCGCAGCAGCCTGAGGGAAGCAGAATACTACGAAGCCAGCAATGAACCAAGCACCTAATCAAAATCCTTGAAAGCCACACAAAAAACGACTGATATCGCTCTGGATGGGAAAGAGTATCGTGCTAGTCTTCTCCTGTATAAGCGAATCATATCATTGCCTAGACACACACAGGCTATTTCAGATACAATCGCTCGTCATTCATTTACAGTTTAGCAGCTTCACATTAAATTGAGTAATAATCACCGCTGAATGATGGTAATAGAATGTACAGCAAGCAATTTCAAGTTCTCGCTTAAAAACGTGCCACATTGAGCCCCTCCCTTCTTTGTTCATGGGTTGATGTTGGGACAGGGGTCTTGAACGCTACCTGCAGCCTAGATTTAGTAGAACCTGGCTCATGAACAGCTCAACCAACAGCCAACTAATGGACTCGATAACGAAATTGGAAATTATTGTTGGGTGCGATGCATGAGGATCAGCATATTCTAACCCTTGCCAGTGGTGTTTTTCACATGGTGTATTGTCAATAACAGCGGCCAGATTACAAGCGGCACAATCGGCAGACAACGCAGTAGCTAAGGACGTCAAAGAAAATGAACAGATGGATGCTACAGTCTCTGCTGTTTAGGGTATAGTGTGTTGTGTTTTAGGGTTGACATTTGTAGTACAATTCGTGGTCAGAGTTTACTTTCTAGTTAGATAACAACAAGAATATAAGAAGAAAAAGCGATTGTTCCGAAAAAGTAATGTTTATAAAAAACCACCCACACGTAAAACAGGGCGGAAATTACATTCGATAGATCATTTGTATATATATATATATGAAGTTTAAACCGATTTAGAACAAATCGATTCTGTTAGGCACGTGTGTATCTTTGGGCATGAAAGCAGCTGATGCATTGTTCTTTGAAAACCTAGGCTAACATACAATACACGGAACAGTACTGCCGGACTATTGTAGCAGCTGCGCCTCACATGCTGTTGCTCCAGGGCTGTTGCGTTGCTGTAACCAATCACCTCCCCACCATCGCTTTTTCTTTGTTCCTCCAGCATCCCCTAGTGTTCCCCCAGTGATCCATGCGATTCAACTCAGGAACTATATCTTCTTCTATAACTTGATAGCTGCTGGACAGCTATTGATCATTCTGAACAGACATTCATAATCGGCTCTAAAATGGGTGATGTGAGTGAGGTTGACGTTCTTGTAATTGGAGCAGGTGGGTTTGATCTCCCAGTTTTGAAATTTATTGCTGATTGAAATGCTATCCAGGTATCTCGGGAATATCATCAGCCAAATCTTGGCTAGATACCCATCATGATTCCCAACTGATTATTATAGACCGGGACAACTGCATCGGCGGAACTTGGAATTCGCGTGAGTGAAAGCATCGTCTTCGTCTTCTGCTTTTGTGGTTTTACTAACTTTCTGTGAACCATAGGACGTGGCTACGATACTTTTTGGACTCAATGGACGGTAGGAACAGCCGAGTTCTCGGATCAGCCGATGCCACGACCACCAGACGAGGACATTTATCTCGAGTTCTTCAAAGCCAAGCATACAACAAAATATCTCAACGACTACGTCGACTCACATAGCTACTCAGGAAGGACGTTGCGCGATAGAGTCAGACTTTCAAACGAGGTACAGTCAGTTCAAAAAATCGACGGCGGATGGACTGTAGTATCCAAGGAACGAGATACTTCACGACAGCACAGATTCCAAACCACTAAGTTGATTGTTGCCAGCGGTTTGACGTCAATTCCTAATATGCCTATGTTACCGGGAAGAGATGATTTCCTTGGTCAAATCCTACACCAGGACGGTTTTGGTTCGTCCAATTGTTTAACCTCACCGGGAGTAAAAAAAATCACCATTCTAGGTGGTGGTAAGTCATCGGCAGATATGGTCTATGAATCCGTCAAAGCCGGAAAAACCGTGTCTTGGGTATTGAAGGCTACGGATACGGCTGGKCCCGGATTCTTCCTGTCTCCTAAGGGAGCAGGGCCATACAAAAATGCATTCGAGATAGGAATGACTCGACTAGCCGCAACCTTTACGCCATCTTTTATGAACGGGATCAATTGGTGGACAAGCCTTCTTCATACCTCTAGTTACGGCCTGAGACTAATGGCTGGTTTCTGGAACTCTATCGACTCAAAAGCTCGCACAGAGGCCAATTTTCAACGAAAATGCCTGAAGGACTTCGACAAATTGTCACCACACTCACCGTAAGTACTGATAGTTCCGTTTGAGTATTACCTTGTTTGAAAAGTCTCTGAATCAAACAGGATATTTTGGCAAAACTGTACGGGTGGACTTCTTAATCACCAGGACTTCTATGACACCATTGCAGAAAATGTTCGTATCTATGTCGGTGACATTGATTGCGTGTATGGAAATGTACTTCGTCTGAAAGACGGCGAGCAGATACCTACCGATGCTCTACTTTGCGGCACAGGCTGGAAGCCATCACTCCAATTTTTCTCCGAAGAGCAGTCCAGGCAACTCGGCTTGCCGCACTTAGTAGAAGAGGAGACGTCAGATGAGAAGAAACACTGGACGGCTCTCGAAACCGAGGCTGACACCAAAGTTTTCGCTACCTTTCCACAGCTTGCAACCCCTCCTGCCGTCTATCTTAAGCCAGCCGCAAAAACCCCATACCGGCTGTATCGACACCTTGTTCCTTTGTGCGAATCCGGCAGTGCAGGTAAAGATCGCTCTATTGTCTTCATCGGGCAGGTCAGGGTAGGGAATTACTTTCTCATTGTGGAATGTCAATCAATCTGGGCGACCGCCTACTTGGACGGCAAGCTGAATTTGCCGACCACAGAAGAGCAGGAAAAGAGTGTAGCATTATTCACAACGTGGTGTCGGCGTCGATATCTCAGTAACGGACTTCCGGGAAATACTATGACTTTTGAGCTCATCGGATATATGGATACCCTGTTGAAGGACCTCGGCCTGAGCAGTAATCGCAAAGGTTGGTTCAAAGATATTTTCTATCCTATCTGGGCTAAGGACTTTCGTGGCTTGAAAGCAGAGTTTATGCAGAAATATGGTTACAATAAAAACTGAGGCATATATTCATTGATGGTCTCCGTACGTCTTATTGATCGATCAAGGATAAAACTCAATATTAAATCAAATACTTTCAAAGCAGAGCATTGGACGCAAATCCCTTCTTTTGTTCAGCTTTAGAAGTTACCCAATCTTACCGCAGTCATCATCTTACACTGGCTCTAGAAGGGATGAACGATGGTTGTGAATTACGTCCCTTTCAGCCTGGCTTACGCAGAGTTATACTTGGTTCTGGCCGTACTCTTTCGACTAGGTGAGCCGCGATTTGAGCTCTTCGAGACGGATGAAAGTGATGTCGTCCAAGTGCATGACTTACGACTTCCGCTTCCCGGCTTGATTCAAAGGGCATATGAGTAACAATTCAAAAACTTTGGCTGCTGAAAGGTATTCAGTTAGCGTTTTCGAATCAAATTTTTAAATTGAAGAAAAGGAACAATATCGAAATAATGACATGTAATTTGTTCTTCTTGTAATGTATCTCTTTTAAAAAAGCGAGCATGGTTTCTCGAGCACTTTCAGTTCTCTATCAAGGAAGGAATATACATAAACGTAGCCTGAACTTGTTAAACCCTTCCAACGGCCCAGCCCACTTGCACAAATTGGCTGTCTTGCACAGAAAAAGAGTAATAATCCCTCAAGTACACACTATCTGGAAACTGTTATAAGTACTGTTCTCGTCGCCTTTCAAGTCCCCTGAGCCAGCCGCAACAACACATTGCGGTACCTTGAGAGGAAAATTACCATCCGCAATAGGTCTGCTGGTTCCAGTACAATTCGCATCTGCGTAGACATATGGAGTGCAATTCTCAGCAAGCCTTGTCACCCACAGATCATAACTGTCTGTAACGGTAACGCATTCTCCCGGGGTTGATGTCTGGCCGGTCACCGTCTCGGCAGTTAGATTAGAACAGTCCGGCCTAAACGCGCCGTAGCCGGGATCCGCGATGGCATAAGCAGTGCTGTTGAATGTGCGTTCGAGATCAGCGATGAACATTGACGATTTGAATGACAGTGCCTCATTGGCTCGATGCAATGAAATTGCGGAGATAACGAGTGCAGTCAAGGCACAAAGGGACGAAAAGATAAGGTACGCATTCAGCATTGAGCCTCGTGTTGAGGATTGCTTAGCTGTGCTTTTTCTGGTGTAGTTCTCGGTCGACGGGCGTTCGGCCATTTTTAAGGATGGTGGATTTGGTGCTTCAGTCTAGTATTGGCCAATAATCTGGCTTGACCGCTATGTGTGGTAAATTGATATGGGAGGAAGAAAACTTTTTTGGCTGAGGAGTGTCTGATTTTTTTAGTGAATGAAATACTTTGGCAGCGCTGGGATACCCTTTGCTGTTTATAACCCTGTTTAATATAGAATAGAAAACAGAATAGCGGTCTTCGGCGACTAAATACATATTGGATGTGTCCTTAGCCTTGAAATGGCTTCAGGCGGCTGTGCCACATTTCTTTGTAACTGCGGTCACCAGCAGATATCCCTGTCGTGGGTCTTTCACATGATTAGCCATCTTGATTGCATCCTAGAAATGAAAATGCAGGTGGCACTCACGGCTTAAATCACTGCATGGTAACGGATGGCTAGTAGCAGTGATTGTCAACGACATATTCCTCATTGGCATCAATCCAAAAATAGTTTTTGTAATTGCTGATAATGCAGAATGCCAAATCAGCACGAGGTTTGGGATAAATTGAGATTTTTTTGCCATTACCCGAATGGAAAGTACATTACCCCTGAAGGCAGTGCTTGCCATGGTGGCCATGCTGCGCTTTGGTAGATCGAAAGCAGTTTCCCTTCAAGACAATACTGTTCAGAAATCGTCATCCGATTGTTGTTTCTAGTGTATGTTTTGCCACAGGTATGACTCTGCAGGAGTAAATCAAGCGGGGAATAATAATCTTTACATGAGCTAAATTTCAGCCTCGACGAAAGTCCGCTTTATAATTGGTTTCCTGTCAAGCTTGATTGATTGTCTGTTCGCATTATTTTACCCCCGTTCGCAAAGAACATGCCGTACAATTTATACCTAGGCACTCCAAGAGCTGGAAAAAACTCGCATGTCCCGCAAACTTTTACTACAGAGCATATATTATTCGACATGCATGACTAGCGAGGCCGCAATGTCCGTTTGTAGATGTCAGAATAATAAAATTTCCGCATGAAATCATTCTTTCTCCCTAGGGTCCACTCACTTCACTCAGCTTCGCTGACTGATCCTTGAACTACTGAATCGCTGGAGACTGTATGATCAATTATTTAGGATTTCTGCTCTAAATGACAGCATATTTGCTGACAGTGCGATATGTTGGTTTCATGTTTTGATAAATATTACATACTTAAAGTTGTGTGACCGAAGTGATTCTGAACCTAGAACCCCTGAAACTTGATGACTGTTGTGAGCACCTCTCGATTATGCCTTGCTCATTGCTCGATCAGAATGCGATGAGATAGATCTATTTATCTATAAGAAGTCGGTTGGTGATTCTCTTCCAATACTGTCGCCTCAGTGTGCACATCTGCCCCATCTACCGAAGAACCTTTTGTTACAGAGAAACGAATAATTATTATCTTTTGGTATATGACTGCACTGTTATCTTGAGCATCATGGGAATCCTAGGCAACGTCACGTCACTGTTGTGCATCTTGTTAGCACTAGCTGTGACTGGAATCTCATATCCTACTACAATCAATATCACCGCAGAGGACTTCGCGAATATGCCAGACATAAAAGTCAGGTCTGACGGTACCATTGTCCCTCACACGGGCACAATAGACATGGTCTGTGGTGGATGCACACCATCCTATTCCTATTCGAAAGTAGGGGACGGCAATCCTCATCAGAACTTTGTCATCACCCAGAAGGGTGGGACTAGTGTTGAGTGCAGTACCCCGGAGACATCCACGGGAACCGGCTACTCACTCACTCTGGGCTGGAGTATGTCCCTAGGCTTAGACGCTGAGTTCAGTTCCCTCGGATTCGAAGTAACAGAGGAACAGAGCTACTCAGTTAGCAACACATTCACGTGCGATGGCGTTGCTGCGGAGAGGGGTTCTATCTGTGTTCTGTTTTATCAAGCTGTCACAGCGTTTACGGTACAGGTGACTGAGGAGCTAGAATGTGCCTGCGGGGAATCTTCCACTATTGACCGCGGGACGGCAATTGTCTACGCACCTAACGCAGATCAAATTGGCAGTGTGCAGGCAAGGGGCATCAACGTGGTATCGCATGGAGTCGAGCAGTGCTGGGGTGAAAGTGACCGAACAATCAACTACTATTGTGGACCTCCAGGGCTCCCGGATTTCTGGAGACTCCATGATGCAGGGCCCTGGGTCGACGACTATGTGAACAAACGGGAGCCAGCTGGCTGCGATATTCCAATTGAGGCCAACCAGTACTACGACTGATGGACTGCATGTGTGGATGTCGAGGCTGGGCCTACTCAGCAGTGATCCGAACTAGATTCAACAAGTGTACAATCTTGCATTCTTTATTGTCTTTTCATATTTTCTCTTTGTATCTTTCGACATGTCAATTGAACAACCAGAATTTTATGTTATATAATCTCTAGTTCTTCAGTATGATTCTGACTCGGGTTATATAATGCGTATGTGTGCGTGTATTTTACGTCTGTCGTGTCTTGTGTCGTTTTGAGTTTGGGGAACTTTTTTGATGAGATCTTCACTAGTCAAGTTGATATCTTTTCTGCTTCGATTAATAGGTTGACATTGTAAGAGGTCTGCATAATTGATGCTTCTTTACTTATATAAAACAATTCAACAGAGTGCGCATCAAAACGTAGTAGGTCTGTTAAGGAATCACAGTAGGATGAGATATGTGTTGGCACCCTCGCCGTATCCGAAACCGAAACACCACACCACCATCATTCAGTTGACAATAAAGCGTATATATTGCGTCGTCTAAATCTTTATGAAGTATATGTTTAATCAAAGCCTCTTTGAGGTTTTCTGTTCTCCATATTTTACAATATTAGGGAGTCAGTGAGCTTTTCGGAAGCTATCGGATAGGGAAGGGGGGGGTTGCTAACACATATTTCGTATCTTCCAAACTGAAACATGAAGTCCATCAATTCTGGAGATGATATTTTTAAAGCGCATTCTAAATCGCTTTCAACACATTTCGTAGTTCATCTGTGCTTAATTGGTTAATTAACCATAGGAAAATCTTGAGGTCCAAAATACCCTAATTATGCGGGCTCGGGAACTACCTGTGAATCTAATCAATATACTTTTAAGACCCTTATTCATATGACTCCTTGGGCATTCGACCCGAGAGGAGATCACCGAGTATTACCGTCTCTTGTTCTAGGAAAGAATCAATGGAGAAGCACTCAAGCTCAAGTAACTGACGTTTGCGAGTCGAGTCGTCGAAACTCATGACTATGATAGCCCTACCTCAGTGGTAGTTTGTAGTACTGTGGGTGGCTGCCTGAGCAAGTTGCTAGTCAAGGAATCTCAAAGGCGTTATCACGGGATTACGAACAACATATGAGCGGGGCTTTTTTTTTGATCTTCTTATAACTACATGACTCGATCGTGAGAAGCATATAACACGGTGGGTTTAGCGGGCTGGGTAGTATTAGGGTTACAGCCGTATTATCGCCGAGATCCCGAAACATCACACCACCCTCGGAAAATCATATACAAGAATAAACAAATTCTCTCAAAACTTCTCGGATAAGCCCGTAGTCGTTACTCATAGACCATGTACTTGGGAAGTTACTTCTTCTCCTAGGCCATTTTGCGGTAGGCTGTTGCCTTACAACGCGACCGTATGATCTTGAAGTCTGTGGGTGTTGGTCATGTTCTTGATATCGTATAAATCCGTGCTGAATGCATCCATTTATTTTCGTCATTCGTGAATATTATCGACTATCATTATTTCATTCACGGTCGTGCAGATTGTTCCACGTTGTTCGGCCTCAAGACAACCTGGTGATTTCCTCCGCATCTCTAATTGTAACAACAGTTCCCTAAAGCCGAAAATTGACATGCCTGGCCCCGAACATAGCTTCTCAGTGGAGGAACCAATGGTCGTAGAGCCGTCGAACTCGACAAAAGGGACAAAGGCGGCATCATGTCCGATGCATTCGTGGCCACGCGCTATTCAGCATATTGACCGGAAGGATTTGTATACAAATCTTGAAGACCGTATACACTACCTGCACACCTTTCTCGATTTTAGTTCCAGTAAGCGTCATAAAATCAATCTCGATTTTGGACTTGCCTTATCGTGACATGTTCAAGCTAACCCTATATCTCAGACGATATCGAAGCCCTCATCAGCGGATCCAAGTATATCAAGGCATTAATACCAGCTGTTGTGAACATCGTTTATCGCAAGCTCCTTCAATATGACATTACGGCAAGGGCATTCCAAACGCGAAGTACGAGTTTCGAGGGTCCACTGGACGAGTTCCCCAGCGAGGATAGTCCACAAATCAGGCATCGAAAGATGTTCTTACGGGGTTACCTTATTAAATTGTGCTCGGATCCTAGTAAGATGGAGTTTTGGCAATATCTGGATAAAGTTGGGTAAGTGAGCTCACCATTGCTACATTATTTGAAGGAAGAAAATATCTGACAACTGTTCTCACAGTATGATGCATGTAGGTCAAGGGCGAGAACACTTACTTCATATCGAATATATTCATATTGGCGCCTGTCTTTCTTTCATTCAAGACACCTTCACAGAGGCCATACTGTCACATCCTCGAATGCAATTACATCGCAAGATAGCATTGGTCAAGGCTTTAGGGAAAGTCATATGGATTCAGAATGACCTTTTTGCAAAGTGGTATGTGAGAGATGGTCAGGAGTATGCAGATGATAGTGTCAAGGTCAAGATTGAACAAGAGGGGTACTTGCATGGAAAGAAGATTGTGAATGATTCAGATGACTCTTCTGTAGCATCTAGTGATTAGGAAATTGAAACATTATTGTATTTACTGGCTAACAAAAGAGCTTCTTTGTTGTATCAGTCGGCAAGTGATGGAGTAAGCCAGAAACTGACAGACTTTCACAGTGATGAATGACAAACAATAGTCGCCAGCCGCCGAGAATTTTCCCTCCTCCAGCTGTCAAGGTGAAGATTATCATGATTCTTCTTGCAGCTCCAACCTGTCGTTTCCTGACAGATTTTGGTTAGTTTCCAGCAAGTGCTTATTCTTCTTTCAAGCCTTTTTTGCCATAACGCATGTCAATTATTCAGGCTTCTTCATTTCGAATTCATATTTCTCAAAATTAAGGAACTCAATCGATCAACCGCGTTCTGGAATAATGAACCCAAACAATGCCGCGCGATTGACCACACCCATGTCATCAGAGTCTCCTCAACTCTACGAAGAACATCAGAAATTCGAGCCACTGAGCCCCGAATCGATTGCCAGCCCTTCTCCAGAACCAAGACTCTATCAATACGAATGGGCAACAGATCCATATGATATCACAAACCGCCTGGCCCCTCCCGAAGTCGCTATTCGCAACCACTTATTCGCTGTCGAGTTTCGAGTGTCGAGCTCAGACTTCTTCAGAGCGGAGGTCAGATTCTACGCGAGAGTCTACCCAGACTACGAAAAAGCATTTCTTTTGGGTTGCGAGCGCGTGACAGCAAACGAACGGTACCGCGCAGCGCTTTTCATTCCACAAAAAGGGGTGTATGGTGTCGATGTTCAAATCCGCCCTGATCGTTCAGGATTCCATATAGGGCTGGTAAAACATCGGTATTTGACAACTGTGTACGATGAAAGTGATGGAATGCGTGTGCCAATTGGAACCCTTGAATATAGAGCTGTCTTTGGTGATGACCATCGTCAGGAGGAAGACCTGGAACCTACTACCGAGTCAAATAGTCAGGCGCCAATTGAAGGGATACAATCCCAGACGAATACTGATGTTCAAAAGACGGATGATATTTTCGCCCAGTGGTTGAGATTTAGTCCACAACATTAGTGTTGGTCGTTACTTATACAGGAGTTGGTGGGATAGATTTGTATTGCTTGAGTTAGATTGTCTCTCTCGTCTGAAGTGGTAAGCTTCGATATTTTAGAGAACATGGGTAGCGTAATATGTAGGCATCACTCTACAGATAATTCAAAATTGAGAATCAGACACGCAGCCTTAAAGTATGTCTACGTTCCATCGCTCAAGGCTTACATAGATACAAGATGATAACAATGATAGCTTTGGTTGGTAATTATGACCCGATAATAGATTTCTCTATCACCATTTCCTCGCCTCAAGAGCCTGTCTATAAATGCTTGGATATTTCCATTTAGGTGTACTTCAAAAGAAAAATGCGAACGCCCAAATGTAACCAACAAACATTTCAAACCAGCTCTCCTCAATGATCTTCAGCTCCCGAGACCATCTTATGGATTTTGCAAAGCTGCGAACGATTGCAAGATTGGCAACCTCTGATAGGCACCCTAGAAAATTCAGGAAGAACCACAAAACATAACACAAGCCACAGCCATTTTGAACGCGAATGACTCAGCGTTCAATCTAGGATTGCGTGTAAGTACTTCACCATAGTTGTCATACGGCCTGACCGTCAATCTATGCCAAAACCTCGCCCAGAACCTCCACAGACTCGTTGCTAACGTGACATCTCCAAATAAGGCTGGCCATTCACTGGTCGGTCAAGACCGACTAGAACAAAAAGCAGCTTAATCGCCGGGGTGGGGGGCCGCAGGGTCTCTGTTAAAATCTTCTATACAAAATGATATTTCTAAGCAGGATTAGACGAAATCTTAATTATCCCCGGTGCTCACAGTGTGGCTGTCCTCCCAATTAATCTATATGTTGTGGACTACAGCCAATAGGTGGGCTAGAATGGCAACGCAGCCGCATAAACAAAGACCACAAAGGTGGCACTGCTCGGACTCACTTAAGCGCCGATCAATTGTGATTAGTACTATGTATGTAACTAGGGCGAGGATACACTGACGTAACATGGCTATATTTAGTTTACTACAAGCTGTTGCTGCCATCGAGGTCCTTTTTGTCCCCAAAGATTGAGAATTTCCATCTTGTTCCATAAAAGATCCGTAGCCCCTCTATACATTATTGCGTATTGAGTAAAGCCAGTTCTATCTTCTGTTTGCCGACCATCTAAGAGTGCCACGTGAGACTTGCGAAAACATATCTAAGAAACAATGGAAACAATCCTCGAGTCACAGTCATTCCCCATAGCGATAGCGGATGGTTTCATTCAAGACGAAGAAACCACTATTATTATGCAATGCCACGACCGACTTTTCAATGATGTCGAAGTACGAGATCTATCAAATCAAGTACTCTTCACTGTCGAAAGCAAGGGCCTAGCCTCAGCAAGCTGGCGCCGCACAGTGAAGGATGCTACCGGCACTCCTCTTTTCGATCTCCGCAAGTTCTTCAAAAACGGCGTGAATCGCAAATGGGGCGTGGAAGATCCTAGTGGTCTCGATCTCTGCTCCTTGAAACATACCTCTACATTTACACAATTTAAAGCTCTTGATGTGACGGTTCTTAATCAGGCCGATGGTGGCAAGGAAGCCGTCGTTCATGTGCGGCCAAAGGACCAAGTCGGTATGACCATACAGGTCAAAGTCAAAGGTGCACCTGTCGCTGAGATTCAGATGACGGAAGCAAATCATAGTCGCTTCAATTTTACCGAAGATAGGAGTGTTTGGAGAGCTCGGGTTGCTGGTGGAGTAGACCTTACCCTTGTAAGTACTAAGTTTCTGACAAATAAATTATACGTCCTATACTAACCTATTTAATTAAGATTGTCGCCATTATGCTCTGCCGAGCTGAGATGCAGCATTCTTGGAAGCAGTAGAGTTATAAAGAAGAGCGTCGCTTCGGACTTGATGATATATTGATTTTTCTTCATGATGTTTTTGTAGCGTGTTGATAGGACATCCTGCACTCCTTGGTTTCAAGTTCAGGCATTAACGAAGTAGGTGGTTTTCTAGATTAGCTGTACGAAATAATAGGAGTCATTTATGCATATCACGAGCAGACATAAGTCATGCTAGTTCAAAATCAATTAAGTTATCGATCAAGATGCCCCATGTAATCAAACAGATGTTTAGCTGGAAACGTAGTCGAGTATTTTCTTCGACAGCCAACCAGATGCCGAATCCGCTTCGGCCGTGGGACATAGCCCTAACAGCCCCATATGCCTAGGGCTAGATATTTCGTCTTACAGCAAGATGTTTGGGAAGAAATTCTATGATAGTATAAAAATTAGGGGAAAGACATTTCCTTAGTTGGCAAAAGGAGTTCTGGTACGGCCGGTACATATCGTCCGCTACATTTGTAAATCAACGTTCAAGATTACGGTCCAAATCTGACCACTTAATTTATCCTCAATGTCAACACTCCTTGTCCATAGAATACACTGGAGTGTACAAAATCATTTTCTAGGCCTCGCAAAATACACACCCACCCCCATCAGGCCGAATACTCCCACCAGCGCGCCATAGACACCAAAGGACACCAAATATCCGCATTGTGCTACGAATCCAGTCACCCCATATGACATGCCAAAGCTCGCATCACCGCGGATTATTGCCACTAGTGTCATAGCCGCCAGCGCATCCGCGGTACTGGTTTGGGAAATCATGTACGTGAAGGTTACCTCGAGGGTGCCTGCGTAGGCCATAAGAATCAGGCAGTGGATAACCACGAGGGAAAACCAATGAGGTTGATGATGCTGGTTGGGATCGAAGTAGCGCTCGGTCAGGCCCCCAAAGCCGATCAAACCAGCTGTGCCGAAGCATACTGGGAAGACGAGCATAATGAGTCGGTGCTGCGCTTTAGTCTYCCCGCCATTATGTCTGGCCATGTAGACAAGCAGCTTGTCGCTGCCATAGCCGAGGAAAATCCAGTTCCCTAGTTTAAATTTCATTTGTGTCAGTCACTTTTTTAGGAAATATTGTTGGATCTCAACACCAGTATTTAAAACGTACAAACAGCGAGAAATATGCCAGTAAGGTTTATGAGGCCGATGCTGGAAGCAGGCCAGCTCCAAGGTGGACTGACAAGGATTTCGGCGAAGTAAGTGATGTAGGCAACCATTCCTCTGGCCTCATATGTCAGTTATTCTTTCTGGCTATAGTTTTATATTCCTAGTGAAATGCAAGCTTGGTGGAACGGTCTTAACCCGTGATGACAGTGTTCAATAATCCACACCACAAGATTCGCCAATCCATTGCTAGGTGGGCCATGCGGGAAAAGATATCGAGGATATGGCCTTCACTACCTGGGGTGCGACCAGACCACAGACGTAGCTGGGCTGAGAGCGGATAGGGACTAGCCTTGAGCGCATGTTGAAGTTCTCGATGCTGCTCGCGTGTCATGTGTATGGCGGCCGGGGGGTTGGCGATGCGGTCGTACCGGGTTTCGGGCATTAGAAAAAAGAAGCCTGGGATGCAGAGGGAAATAATGCCAATAAAGACGTAATGTGGCCCAAAGTAGGCGGGTGTGGTTGTCATGTAGGGAAGGCTAATACATAGAATGTAAAACAGCGCGTAGCCACAGTTCAACACCACCCCCATCATGGCTCCACGTTCGTGGATAAAGCTTATATCCTGTATTAACATATAAATGATTGCATCCGACGGAGAGGTTCCGATGGCTTGCAGTATCCGGGCGCCCAGGAACGACTTGTAGGAAGTAGTGCAGGCTCCCCAAATGAGCGAGGTGAGGAGAATCAGGTTAGCCAGAAGCAAAGGTAAGCGGCGACCAAAACTGTTGAAAAGCGCCACAAAAAGGAGACTCGACGGAGCACATATGGGAGTTATGATCGTGATTAACAAGTTTACCTTGCTAGAAGATTCATGGGACCATTGGGCTGCCAGGCTGGGTGTGATGTTCGATAAGTAGGATTGTGTGAGTAGGCAGACTGCGAACCACAGTGAGAGGAGAATCAGGATTGACCAGCGTCTCCATCGAGGCCAATTCAGGGGATCGCTTGGGTCAGCCGCGGGTACAGGGATCAAGCTTATTTCACCGTTATCCTGCACGAGGAGGTCATCGTGGATCAGATCGGACTTCACCGTATTTTCGAGATCGGATTGAGCTGTCATTTTGGTCGAGCTTTGGTGTTCTGGTCACAATGATACAACTGTCTTGAGACGCAGACGATGGGTTATATAAGCACCAACATCAAATACATCAAATGTCCTACCGGACCGGTGACTCACTTGATTATCGACCGGATGCTGTCCCTTACACCTCTGATATCCAAAAACTGCCGACCTAGACAGCCGCATGGAGAGGATTCCCAGATAAGAGCGGGGTCAAAGTCAAAGCAGGACAGCCACTCCAGGGGATTAGAATGGTAGAGGTCGCTATAACGGTGCTGGGGGCTTTATCTAATATCACGAAGGGCCAATAAACTATTTAGTACGAAATTGCTCCCCCGGCCCGGTGCAAAAGCCATATGTGGGTAGTTGATAGCAGTTCTTAAGGACATCACGCCTCCAAAGGCTGGCCTAACAGCAGACATCCATCTCTCTAATCATTGTACACGGTTATTGTTCAACATTAAGCAACTATGTCCATCTGGGAAGATACAGAGCAACAGGCGCTTCTTCGCCAAAAAAACCGCGCTACTGTTGAAAAGTACCTAAGCACGAGCGGCATCAGCCGCGCCGAATGCTTCATCGCCGATGGTATCAAAGAGCTCACCTTTGCCACACATGCCAGCCCATTGTCCCCGGACAACAAGTCTCCCATCATCTTCAAGGGCCGTCGGGCTCTAGAGGAAAACTTCTGCTTTAATGCAGCAAATTTCTCCGGCTCGTGGCTGAACCCCAAAGTTTACGAGACGCAAGATCCCAACAAGTTCTGGGTGGAGACTGCTCTAGATGCCGTATATCTTGTCGATGGCAGGAAGATACCCTACAAACAACCTTACTACGTGATGACATTCGAAATGAAAGATGGTCTCATAGAACGATTTCGCGAGTTGTTCAATCCAATTGAGTTGATCCGCACCCATGGCTGCACTGATAAAGAGGGCCTATTTCGGCCAAACACCCCGATTGTATAACATCAACTTTTTTGAATAGAAGAGCAGACTCAGCCACATCAATTAACGTGAGAGTCCGGGATGTGAAACATGGGTGGGAGTACTGTGCTGCGAGTCTGCTCTTACCAAAAGCCTGAGGCGCGGATCCAGGTTACTCAAGTGAACAGGGAGCGAAAAGAGGGCAGGGAGAGGATTTCTCTCCGACCGGAGTGGACCTATCATACACTACACTAGAAACTGTCTATAGTTCATAGGGATGCGATACGGACATTTTAGCTTTTAATAGAAGCTTTATCACCAAACACTTATATAACCTCTACATAGTGTGATGACTTGGATAATTATTCAACTAAAATGATTGCTTCAGTGATCAGATCCATATCTTGAATATGTCACTTATTTAGAAGAGTTGAGACTAGAGTTGACATCGGAATCAAGCCTACATAGTAGACCCAACGTCTCGGATGTGATTTAGGGCATCATTATCCCTACGGGTTAGTGGGCCACTCGGGTATGCGGGCCACTTGGGTATGGTTACTTCGGCAAGTGGCCGATTTAAACCCATTGCTTTACAAAGCCCTATTTACCCTAGAAAGCGCAGACATACGTCTCAGAGCTTGTCCACGCAGTTATAATAACCCTTGACTAGATAAATACATTAATTGATACTATGCGACGTTGAGATATCTAAATCATAACATCGCACGACGTAATCTTGCCTTGGGGTCGGTGTGATAACTTTCCGATACGGACGTGAATTTATGGCTGGGKATCTTTAAATAGTTGAATATCTAGCTTTCGAGGATGTGAGTTGCAAAGGAATATTGAGATTCCTATACACAAAATGGAACAAGTATAGCCGACACAGTTAGTCCATTCATGAAAGGCTGGTTCACTATCATCGAAATAAGTTCTATGTGGAATCTAAACTTACTCAACAGTGCCAAAATTGCTTGCACTTCATTCGTACTCCGCAGAGCGATGGATCGTGTAACCTACGGCCGAGGACCTAACGCCCAGCCCTAACACGGAACGCAGCCAAGCCCTAATAACGATCCTGATATAGCCAGTTTCGTCACGACTCTTAAACAGTCGGAAGGTGATCCTGATGAGCTTTTCAGTTTCAAACCTAGATTTGACAGTGCAGATCGCCGAAGCATATTCGTAAGGGGAGCTGACATTAAGATAAGTTACCTGACTTCAATGAGATGTAAAAGCCAGGCCGAGTCCAGTCCACAGTGTCATCTTTTTTGATGTATAACCCTTACCACTGCAAAGAGCGATTTCATGAAACATCATCGCCAATTGCAGCTTGACTAGCAATTTCGTTTCTCTGATTGCGCAGAAGTAGGGCCCAACTGTCCCGCCGACAACTTAGGGCTGAGCTACCCTCCAAACCTTGCAGCAAACATCGCATGGGGCGAGAAAGTCTCTCGCATTCGCCCAGTATAATACGCCCGCATCTTCATCACCGACATCATCTCCTTATCTTTTTAGGGCGGCGGCGGAGGAGTAGCATCGTCCGCAACAAAACAATCAACGCTATCAATGGGAAACAACATTATGCTCGCCGGTCTGGTATTTCAGATCATCACTCTCGTCCTCGTCGCTGCATTGTGTCTTGAGTTTGCATGGCGCGTGCAGCACCGTTTCCCACATTGGAAGAACGTTGAATTCAGCAATGTCCACGGCATTCGTTCGTTTCGTGGATTTTTGCTTGGGGCAATTGCGGCCTTTGTACTCAGCTTTCTTAGATGTGTTTATCGTGTCGTCGAGCTCGCTGGTGGATGGAACAATAGTTTGCAGAGTGAGGAGGTCCCGTCGATCATTCTGGAGTCGGCGTACGCTTTGTTTCTTCCAATCCAAACCCGTTTGAGAGTGTTTGCTGACGATGCTAAAAATTATAGAATGAATACTACCGCCGTATTCGCCCTTGCTGTTTACAAACCAGATAGTGCTTTCAAGGATATCTTTGGTGCTCTACGTGCGTCTTCATCGGCCTCTTCGGAGGAAAACCACAAGGCGGAAGTTGTCGAAATGCAACCTCCATCAGCCGAGACTCCATACCTGTAAAGTAAACAAACTGTTATGGTTTGATCAGCAAGCCTGCATCCTATAGCTCGCTCATTGCTCTTTGCAGTAAAACTAATACTCGTTGTGTTTGAGCTTATGACTTTTCGACCTCAATCACCGTTTCCCGTTGTTCTTTATGTGATATTTTGACTGCGATTCCCGTGTTGTCAATTTCCAATATCGTTTGTTATTAAAATATAGCTTATGGTAGCAATTTTACTAATCGATTTTTGCGTCTTCAGCTTGGTTTAATTTGCAGGTCTGCAATTGCCATGGCAAGCGACGAGTGTAGGGCAACGGGAACAAAACCCTCTCAACAGCGATCGCCCGAGAGTAAAGCGGACGGCTCTGAGCACTATTGTCGCGCATGTCATCACGGGGGATGTTTGTACACAATGTCGAATTGCTCATTCTCTTAGATCTAAGTGATTGACATGCACATCAACAGATCTTCAGGGGGCTCACAACAATTGATCAACGTGATTGGCGAATTGCTGAACTTCGATGACGATCTCCTTCACTAGAGTCATAGACCGACTAAAACGCACCATTACCGTTGCACGGGCCGACGTTGCAGGGCCAAAATCGGCGAAACGTTGGTCATACATCTGCTTATTTGCAGAGTATGACGAGGTACGACCTGTGTAGTATGGAAGAGATTTTCGGGATCTGCTTGTCCTACACATTGAATTGTTCTCTTTGTCTATCGTCTCGTCAAATCCAAGTCTCGCCGTCTTTCTACGGGGTTGAGATTTCGTCCTTGACTCAGGAGTCAGCCCACTGTCCAATCAAAGACAAACACAAGAAATAATATTTGTTCTCCATTCAATCTAAGTATAATTAGCAACTTTCGCCCAACCAACACTCGGACTTTCAGCCGTCAAATAGAGGCCAGCGATTTGATTGAGAGTAATACGAGTCTAGGCCGGGTGGCTGATTCTCATTTCCAGCCCGTTGCGCCTCGTCTGGGCGGTATCAGAGTCACCGCTGTTCAGCCATACTAGGCTCATCCTAATGTATTTGTCTCCTTGGCCTGGAATTTCTGATTCTACGCTTCAGTTCTGGACTATTGTTGTGAGAATGCGAAAGGCATGAGTATGAGTGCGGAAGAATGAGGACCAGCCTCGTACCGGGCGGAGCCAGCGAGAATGACTGCTAGTGGCTACGTTGTACGTGCTGGCTCACGGGCTAATGCGCGTTAATTTCTTGGTAACTGAATCGCGAAATTACGCAGATTAGCTCGTATTATGAGTTCTGGTCAGGCCAATCCATGATGCAATTGTAAGACACGCCACTCTTGGGAATGCCTGCCGATTCTTGGCTTTGCCGACAACACTTGTTGTTGTCTTTTCAGTTTTTGTCGGGTTATGCATAGTACAGAGTCAAGCGACAGAGCACACGTACGTAGTCCACCTAACTACTACTATGCACTACTAAGTAGTAAGTACACAACGTGTTGCGCTATGATGCAGCGATGCAGAGAGAGAAAAAGAAAGGGGAACACAGGCACGGGCCAATCGGAAATTAGAAAACGGCCCGAATGGGGCGCAGAAATTCCCGATCGGGTCTAGCCAGGCATGAGGTCCTCAAATACACAGAAATACACCCGAATACGACGAGCAATACGCTACAATGGGACTCAGCGGACAGCCAAGTGCCGCGAGGTACCTGTGCCTGAGTACCAAACTATGCAACAGTGGACGGTAACATCGACTAATCCTGATGAGGACTAAATCTTAACTCAGCTGGGGCAGTGTCGGCCCACTCTGATTGGGGCCTGCGCCCCCTGCACACCACACTAACCAGTGGGGCTCACGTGCGCTGCAAGTTATTTTGCTGTCCCATCCAATCAGCAGCCAGAAAGCACCAAATTTGCCCATACGGGCCTTGATGGTAACGAAATGTAATACAAGGTATTGAAGGTACCGCTCGCAATTGCAGGGAGACAGCAGGAGGGGGGAATTCAGGCAAGAGCCGCAGCCAGGGAGGCTGCCTGCCCTAAGGTCATCCAAGTATTTCTTCGTCGCTTCCCTTACTTTTCCTCTGCTTCTTCTTTTCTCTCTCTCTCGCTACGCAAACACTGCCTCTCCAGCCTCACTCCAGTCTCTCTTTGGAAATAGAGTCCTTTGACTCGTGTCGTTCTTTACAAACACCACCATCTATTCTTGCCAGCTGAACTTTTTCAGTTCACTACATAAATACTCTCAATCACAACTCGTCGTCTAACGATCAACAACAACAAACAAAACATCAAAATGAAGTTCCTCGCTATTGCTGCTGGCCTCGTCGCCTCTGTCTCCGCCTACACCTACCCTACTCCCTTCAACCCAACTGCCAGCGGCGCCGCCCCCAGCGGTAACTCGCTCTACACCCCCAACGCCGGCAGCCCCGTGACTTTGGGTGAGGACTACTCCATCACCTGGGACCCTACCACCCCCGGCCCCATCGCCTTGGTTCTCTGCCAGGGCCCCTCCACCAACTGCGAGCCCATCTTGACCATTGCCGACTCTGTCCCCAACAGCGGTGAATTCACCTGGAAACCCACCGACCTCACTCCCTCCGCCACCTCCTCCGGCGGATACGGAATCATGCTCATCGACTGGACCACTGAGGCCTACCAATACACCACTCAGTTCGGTGTCCTTGCCGGCGCTGTCTCCGTCTCTTCCTCTGCCGCTGCTTCTTCTTCCACCCCTACCTCCACCACTACCGTCGTCATCCTCCCCAGCAGCAGCGCCGTCATCAAGCCCACCACCACCGCCGCTTTGAGCACCGTCGTCGACTACACCGTCAGCACCACCGTCATCTGCCCCGAGAGCACCAAGCTCCCCGTCGGCACCGGTACCGTCTCCATCCCCTGGGTTACCAGCACTGGTACTCCTAGCGTGCCCACCTCTGTGCCCAGCACCGTCCCCGCTGCTCCCAAGTACACTGGTGCCGCTGACCGCAACATGGTCAGCTTCGGTACCGTTGGTGCTATTGCTGGTCTTGCCGCTCTTTTGGCCTTTTAAATGAGTTTTCCTTGTCCTTCTTGTACATTCTTGAGTCTTTCATCAATTGATGGGATTCTCGTCTCTTGATTCCATTCGTCTGCATCGCATGCCAAGTCTTTCATCTGAGCAAGCAAATTTATTCCATCACCATATTTTACATAACGGTCATGTACATTTCAGGCGAGTTGCGTTTGTGCGGGGTGGTATAGTTGTTGAAGCGAATGGAGTCATGAGAATTAATTCTTCTTATACATTGTCTATGTGTATGTTTATATTTCAGCTAAGCATTAATGTCTTTATATTCTAATGACTACTACTTACTTATCGATTACTTCGCTTTGTTATCGATTACTTCGTGTAACCAACGACAAATTTCTGGAAAAGGTAAGAGATACTCAATGCGGTAATTCTCCGAACTGACTGATCAGGTCGAGTTCTGGCATGCAATATTACCATGGATATTTGTAGTATTTTTGATTATGTATTTACATTGATGGCTCCAGTAAGAATAATAATTACAAGAATGAGACCCTGCCTATCGAGGGGTGTGTATATAGTCCTCACCTAAAAGTAGGGAGGAATCAAGGATCAACTCCTTTGTCAGGGTCGCTTTGCTGTTTGTTGCGTCGTTAGTCGTTAGATGTGATTCTTTCTCCGACAGTGGACGGATTGATCAGCTGATGAAAAAGTCTTCAACTGTCAAAGGCCTCGTGGGCCAGGTTGTATGTTCTTCTAATGTATTATGTTCGTCGTCGTTATTGCGCAGGTTGAATGAGCTCGTCTGGTCGATTGATTTGTTTCGAGAAGATTTATAACGGATTGACGACGAAGGGCGATATTCGTTTTTTGAATCGTTCCGAGTATCCAACAGCACTGTTTCAGGCCCGTAGCGAATCGCGCGTCCGAAAGCTACTATCATTGCAACAGAGAGCTTTGTCCACATGAGTATAGTCCGGTTGATGCCGTCCAGGTTGTCGCTGTTCGAAGTGCTGCTTTCCTCTCGTTTGTGGGTTTGTTGACACTGGCCACATGCATGACAGACAGGTTGAGAAGGACGATGTTGAGATTCTGGTTTCATGCGCATACGTAACGAGGATGAACTCTTTGCCCACTCATTTCGCTGTTCAGAGCCAAATAGAATGCCCAAAACCCACCACGATACTCGCCCGAGTTGCTTGATGCTCCTCCTCCATATCCCTACAATCAACCTTCGAGCAAATGACATTTTCGAATCTCGAGAAGTACCGGCTTCCAAATCGGCACTACTGCCCTTGCGTACCGACAAAGGTACCCTATACGCCCTGGGTGTGTGGTGGCTACCGTAGATATTCAGACGAGTTGACCCAACAGGGGTATTGAGACGAGAATAAGCTTGACTTGATTGCCTTGAATGTGGCCTAATGAATTCATCGTTTCGTTCTGCTTCCTCGAGTTCAGAATCTAGTGTTGTCGCAAAGTGCATATTGTTAGGTTCGGACCGTCTCGACAATGGAGAGTCAGAAATATTGTCATCTTCTGGCTCCGACACTTCATCTTCATATGCTTGGTAATGGCTTGTACGACCTTCTAGAGCAGCCAGTGTTTCTTCTTGCGCGAATCGTGTTGCATTGTCCGCGCCTCGTTCGTAACCGGGACTGTAAATCGAAGAGAAATGTTCGCCGGTAAGTGACGGTCGTTGTGGTGACGTGGGTGTTGGAGTAGTAGTGGTAGGTAATATCAGAGGTTTGAGAGTGCAAGTCCCGGATGGGAAACGCCGCATATTTCGCGCCCGTACAGGAGTTTTACCTTGCAACTCGGGTGAGAAAGGAAGAGGAACACTCCATCGCGATGAGATTGTTGATGGATGCGATATTGTAGACGAACGCTGAGAGTCACATGCCACTGAAGAAGCAATAGTAGAGTCATCAGGAATCAGGTCAGGAACCTCCGGCTCGTGTTTCTCAACTCCAGCCTCTGGATCGATCAAGCTCGGTTCGGCCAATGGGTAGACAACATCCGATCGCAATGGTACAGACGGGAGCATTGACTTCGGTCGAGACAGACGAGGACCAGGACTGCGGGTGGGCGACACTTCTGGGCTGCGACTTTCTATTCTCGTGGGAGACTGTGCGAGCAGCTCCGTCAAGACATCGATACGTCTCTCCAGGCCCCGATTCGTAGATCGCAGAGACTCTACATTCCGTAACTTCTGCGCCTGCAAATCTCGCTCACATTCGAGGTCTTTAATCCGAGTAGCGTAGTCCTCGAGCTGACCTTCAAGAAAAATAATCTTGGTTCGAAGCTTACTTTCCACATCCGTCCGAAGTCCAACTTCTTCATGCACTCGAACGTCAAACTTGTCCTCCCATTCCGCAATCTCCTGCCGTAGCACCTTGATTTCAGCATTCAGGGCCCTCAGCTTGGAGACCTGCGGTTTGGTGGTTGACGCCTGCATTGGACTCGACTGATTCTGTACCGCGGCAAGTTGTGCCTCTAGATGCTCGATATATCTTTCCGTTGCGTAGCTATCTGTCCTATCGCGACTATTGCTTCTCGGTCTATTTGTATGAAAAGTCGACAGCGGCGAGGACCGGTTCTGCTGATTATAGGTCGCCGTCACGAGATCCGCATCATTGTCTCTCAAAATAGAATAAGGAGACAGCTGTCGCAAAGATGACGGGGACCGATATGAATATCGCTGATTCAAAGAAGAGTGGTGATCCGATACATCGAGCGGCGGACCAAAGAGGCGTGACAAAGATGGACGACGTAATTTGCGACCTCTTTGAGACGAGTCGTGGATTTCCTGCAAAATACTGACTCTTCGCCGTGTGGATCCAGGGGATTTATTGTGTGGTCTTTGTTCAAGGGCGTTATTGTTGGTGTTGTCAGGAGAAGGCGATTGATTTTCTTTGTCAACGGAAGCATCAGACGCGGGAGACGCAGACCGCCATGATGTCGCAAAGCGATCAGACAAGGCTACCTTATTTGGCGAGATGCGAGCACCTTGAAAGCGCGCGTTCCGCAGTTGCAATCGTCGCGTCTGGAGGTTCAATGGCTCTGGCCTCGGTGGTGGAGACGGCGGGGAACGGACGAAGACAGAAGGCGGACTGGACCGGGGGGAGCTTCGAAAGGTGCTTTGTGACTTTTGTCTGGTGGACGATGACGGTGATAGAAGTTGCGGGGATATGGAGAATGAATCCATGGCAGAAAAAGCTAACTCAACTGAGAGTCATGGATTCGGAGTATCCTCGATCAGATGAAAGCTACTTAGGTATGTACCGAGGAATGCCGAATTGCCTGCCAATTGCAACGATCAGCGGAGATGCCGTCTCGATCAGGAACGGGCACTATCTCATGGGGCAGGTGCTCCGACGATTATTTAAACAAGAATAAGATTCTGAAGATATAATTTAGGTAAGATGAGAAAGTACGCAGTAAATAAAGCAGGAAGCTAGAAAACAAAAGGAGATGTTTGTTTTGTCCCCGCCGTTGTCCCCTGAATTGTTTTGATTTAGCACGGAGAAGCTGCGATCCACCGACCCGCTTCACGTGAGCTTCGACAAGATGTTGGTGCTAGGCATACCCAAAGATCAATTGATGGTAACGTATTTCATCTGTCAATTGAGTATATACTTGTCTTTAATAACAGTACGTATCCAGGTTGATCTGAAATCTGTGTATGTTTTGGTCACATATCACGTGACCTCGGCGATAACCGATAAGGAATTTTCAACTCGGGCGAGCAGCCCGCCCAAACCATCTGGAATCACTACAAATTTACATCCTCAGTCAATACTACGAGTAACAGTACCAGACTCTGAACATACGCAATGGCCCAAGCCCCGTTAAAGAAAGCGAAACCCGGCACTGGCAAAAAGTAAGCCCCCTTCCCTCCCATTCTCTCGTTTTTCGTAACTAACTAACACTTGCTTTAAAAGATCATCCTCAAAACTCGGCCCCCGCGTAATCGCGCCGAAAAAAGCCCAACTCGCGAAACAGCGCAAGACGATGAAGAAGCTCTCGTCAGGCCTGATCAACAAGACGGAGAAGAGTCTTGCGGAACGAGCGGGACATTTGGAGTTGTTGGTTAATGCGAAGAAGGAGAAGATGAAAGAGAAGAGGGCTGAGTATAAGAAGAAATGAGTTTTTATCCCTCCGCGGAGCAGCGGTCAGAGAGGGGAAGGGGGCAGGAGATAGGAGATTATTTATTTCGACACCGAGCTTGATCGAGGCGTGATGAAAGGAAAGCAACGTTGGAGGATACCGTTCGACTGTGTGCAGGTCGAGCCATATACAGATACCCAGCACTCTGCTCGAGTTTACATGTCATGGCGTTTGATGAACATACCACGATTGTACATATTTTTTGGGCTACTATGAATTGAATAGATAAAAGTTCCATTGATTAATAATACCAACTATGCACAGTAAAAACAAAAACCAATGTGCCATGAAATGAAACCAAAACATTCAACAGAACCCGATCTTGCAAAGATGAATCCGTCAAATGTCAATATGAAATCGCTTGCCCTGGGTATCTCAAATCGCTCCGTCCCTTTTTTTCGGTTGTGTTTGGATTACAATGTCGAACAACAGAATAGAAAAAATGTGCAAAAGTAATATAAACAAGAAGATTAAAAACACGCTATCATATCATGCTCGTCATCATTAAATGGAGAAGCTCAAACTTTGGTGATCTTGGTGGCTACCCGAACGGGGCTACCGGCCTGCTCGATGAGCTCCTGACCCTGCGCCATCCATCGCTGGAATCCGTCCTCACTGGGATCTTCGGGGAAGTTATCCCAGATCTCCTGCTCGGTATCTGCGTACCGCGAGTACTTGCCTTTCAAGTTGTCGGTGGCCGACCAAGCAGGAAGTTTGGTGAGAACGCTAGTATAGTAGACGTATAGGATTCGACAGAGGAGTTCGACGCGGTCGATGTAGTGCTGCTGGCTGGGATCTGGCTCCTTGCCGCCATCACCGAGTCGCTTCCACCATGACACACGCCAGCGTAGAGACAGGAGGATGTTGCCCAGTTCTTCCAAGAATCGGATATGGGCATCCAAAGAGATTCGCTTCCACTTAATGTTGTAGAAATCACGTTCTAGTTTGCGGAAACCCTCGACTTCAAGTAATCGACAGAAAATCCGAGACAATTGAGCTGCTAGTAAAATATCACGACGGTCTTGGTTGTTGGACACATCCATTAGTTTGTCGTTGGAAGATCCGTCCAAAGCAACGAAACTGTACGATGCGCGGCTTGGCATGTTGTTCCATTGGGACAGCAGTTTCTATCAAATTAGTAAGAATATTACAGGCGATATGATCACAACTTACATAGACATTATTCATGGGGTCACAGTCCTTTACGCAGCTAAGCCAATTTTTGGTCTTATCCTTGGAGTCAATGACACGATGGTCGATGAACTCTAAAAATGTCGACTGAGAATTGTCATTGTACTCGCTGAGACTCTTGAGGAATTTGTATGTTTCCCCAAGGTCAAGTACGTAGAGAGATCCCCAAGATTGGCTGGCGCGGATATTGAATTTACCGCGGCGCTCGCCGAGGAAATTAAGCAGTTCATGGAGGTCAAATGCTGAAGGAATCTCAATTCGGACCCGGTGATCGCCTGCCGTGGATGTGACATGATTGATTGCTCGTTGTGCTGCAAGATGTTAGCTCTATGCTCATCTTTCGAAGTCGGCGTCACTTACAAATATAGTTGCAAGTCCCGTACTCGACAATACTAGCAAAGCATGCACGGGCACAAGGCTGCTCTTGTAGGGTAGGACGACAAGCATCGCATGGTGCGTTGCCATCGCACTAAGCACAATCAGTATAGGTCTATCACGAAGTTCGTATGAAGCATACCTTTCGTTTGTTCAATCGACATTGAACACATGTATCTTTATTCTTCCGCCTTAAGCCGGCATTGGCCCTGCCCACAATGGTCAAAGGACCCTTCCGGCGAGCACCTCGAGGGGGGCATACAAAGTCTTCGGACGATATAGCCCCTCCCAATCCATCTTCTTGGACAATCTGTAAAGGTCTTGGTTGCTGGATCTGGTCAATGTTGACAATAGAAGAGTTCCTCTGTTTGCGCTTGCGTGCTACTGAAGCTGGTTGGAATGCTGATGGCGTATGTCGAGAACCGACATGGCTTCGTCGCTCCTGCTCGAGCGACATTTGTGGGATGTCAGAAGTATCCTCACTAACCATGAACCCATTGACTTTGGGAAACTCGGGTGATGATTCCAGGGACTTCTCGGGTGAGACTGGTTCATCCCATTGTATAATTATTTGCTCGTCTTTCACACTGTTATCAGTGCTTAAAGGTAACCCGTTGCTTGCTATACTGTTCAAATCAACAGACACAGCAATACCGTTACTGTGTATTGAAGGGCTTCTTGATCCCGTCTGAGGTTCCGGCTTGGCCTGTTGAGGTCGGCTGTAGACGGACACATCGTGCGGCAGGACGGCAAAAGACCCAACCGACATGTCGGTGTTGGGGAACCATTGTTGATTCAGTGATGCGCTCGTCATCGATGTTTCCGACTGAGCTTCCAGTGGCGGTGATATAGGGAACTGCGTCGGAGCGAACGAGGTTGGATAGCTGACAGAGTTACGCCATCCATGTTGTTTGTTGTGATTGACACTGTTGTATGATACAGACTGGCGCAGTCGTTGATAGGCAGACAAGCTACGTGCCCGCTGATAGTTTGTCAGTCCAGCGTCCATTCCCCGCTCGCCATCGTCGACAATCACGGTCGCACTCCGTCCGAGCGTATTTTTTGGGTATTGGTTCGAATAGACCGAGTCCGATGGCATCACCAAGCCATTGGAATGGGAAAGTTGAAATTGCGACCACGCATTGTCGGAGAGCAAGTTGTCGTCGACGGATTGATGTGTTCGCGGACTAAAGGTTCCTCCCACAAAGTTGACGCCATCGGTAACACCTACTGAAGCGTTGCTAAAGAGATCATCTCATGTCAGATATTCCGAACACTTCATATATGGAAGGGCAGATGAGACGAACCTCAAGTCCAGACTTGTCGCGTCGATGACCGAGGGGTCAAGGCTGTCGCGACTGGGCGGGCCCTGAGCAGAGAGGAAATCGAATAGTTCGGCATCACCTTCATTAGAATCCTGGTACGAATCTAGTTCTGGCAGGTTGTCAAAGGTGTTCTGGTCCCAGGTCAAATCGGAAAAGGTGTTGCTGGTGAAATCCCACGAGCTGAGGATACTGTTGGGATCGACGCCCGGCGCATTATCAGCACTCCCGCAGTCCATCAGGCGATATCGACGAGAGGGGGAGGAATGTCGTGGTAAGCAAGCCCCGCGACTGATCGGTCGAAGGGTCTTTGTAGTTGACGTAGTTTTGTTTTCGATGGTTGGATTTTTGAATTGTTGTTTGCAGTCACCCAGATGGTGGTTAGAGAGAAAAGCGCTTCAGTCAGTCAGTCTGAGACTATCCACTGTCGACACCAAGCGGGGTTTAGTCGCTTCTTCCAAGGTTGCTTTTTTTTTTCTCTTTGCTGCGACTCTGCGACCACGGAAAGCCTGCTGGGGCGTGGCTCCACCTGTGCGATTATTTTGATTTGAGGACAGTGCACAACAATACAGCAGTACTGAGTTCACCCTAGTAATTGCCAGTAAAAATAACAGCTAAGGAGTTGGAGGGTGGATGTTCGTTCAACTGGGACCTGGAAGAATACGCACAGACCGGACTCCAACGGAGAGGGTGGATGGGCGCCTTAAATGCTGGCCTGGCTGCCTGGGGAATCAGGCGTCGGTCTGCGGCGGGCAGACGGAGTTTCTCAACCGCGTGTACAGGATGATTATTGGTTTGTTGATAAGCAGATGGCCTGAGGATGAGATGATGAGAATGATGAACCTGAACAGACAGGAAGAGGGGAGGAAGATGGGCTGAAATACAATCCAGATGGTGCATGGTATTATTGTTGGGATCGTGGCTATATTAAAAGACACATTACATGCATCATCCATGGCCTTCTCCCACAGCCTTACTATAGTAGATGTCCTACGGAGTCCGATGTTTTACTGGTTACACACCAGGCAGGATGCTTTATTTCCATTCCAATCTTCCAATAGCCAGGGGCTGATAAAGAGGATCTGGGGTCGGGTTCTGATTTCGTATTCATTTGAGTAATCAATATACGCTGCCAAGCCAGGATACATACAATATTACCGTTGACTCTCTCTTTTTGTGTATCGTAAGTCTCGTTAGATGTAACAATTGTATGGCTCTTTCTTAGTTCGTGGGCGCAAAAACTCCACGGGAGCACTGACCACGCCCATAAGACGTCTACCATTTCCACGGAGGGCACCGAGACTCATAGAATGAGTTGTTCATTTGAGGTAAGTGTGAAAAGCAACATAGGCATGTCGTTAAAAAGAACCGAAATGCCCGAAAAAAAATCATTCATCAGGTGGCTCGCCGGCATTTTCTTGCCGCGGGCGACCGGTTGGGGACCATGTCTCGTATGTACCAGATCGAATCAGAGACGATGGATTTATGATGAGTTGAATGCCGGACTTTTGCAGTCCGCAAACGCCAAGTTGAATTTGCAAAAGTGCAACGATGTCAGGGGGTTTACGTACAGTGCCTGCTTCTACTGTGTAGAATGATGAATGGTGGGCTGCGGAAATTGATTGCAAAAATGGGGGTGTTTCCTCTTTAGGTAAGGTTGCTAAAATTGCAATCAGATTTGCAGACGTACCTGCCTCACTAAATTTCTATATACTACTCGCTCCTTCGTTGGGGAATCAAAGGATGTCTTCTCTTTTTTCCTTCCTCTCCTTCTTCTCTTTCGTCCCTTCCTCTTCTTCTATCTCCTGGTCAATTCTCAGAATGACGCGTCATGACTATCATGTGAACAGTCAAAAGCAGTATTTTCTCATCGCTGACCTTCATCCGCCCTTTCCGCAACATGCTATTGTTGCTTGGCAGCGTTCGTGTTTGCCTGCAGGGAACAGAGTGCGTGGAAGATCTAGCAATCCTTGATGCTTGGCTTTGGCGCTCTATGTATTCCTGATCTTAGCTGTCGATCAGCACCGACGATATGATACGGTATCCACGAGTGCTTGTGTTACAGGGCCGTGGTGCATCGGATTGTCGGTCTTATAGTGCGTACCTACGCAATAATCACCTTCATGAGAAGCTACCATTAAGTGTGTCAGCGATACGCCACGTGAAGTATGCTACTATTAACCTGGGGTTGCATTGGTGGCATTAAACTGAACAGATTAGCAAACAGGGAATGCGATTGTCGATGTTTGCCAGGCGGGCAGGCGGATGTTGGCTCGCAGCTGAGATCTCACCGAAATGCAGTTTTGAGTAGTCACTGACAATTGCATCGTTTCGTCACGAGGAGCAAATGAACTGCCGCGCATGGAGCATATGCACAATCGCTTCAGTAAGGATTCGTTCGATTATTTAGTCTGATCAAGCACTCGATCACGATACACCAGGACAGCAATCAAAGAGCAACATCCGTCGTAGTACTTACTCACACAATGAATTGTTGCCGGAAAGACTGATTAGGGCTTCCGCGTTATCGAAGTGCAACTTTGTCCTTCGCAGTGCTTATCAGGCTATCAGTGCTCACCGACATCCCGAAAAAAAAGTTCTTCGGCAAGTTCCCCGAACGCGCTGAGCGCTTAAACAGCTTATTTTGCATTCTTCCGCCAATACACACCTCTGCAACAGTACCAAACCTTGGGTACGTTACTACCCTCTTGCGACTCTGACTGGGTAAATTCGAGATACCGAGATTATTTTCCGGCTAATTGCCCCGCATTGACAGGAATGTGCATTGGAGCCTTAGTTGAAAAGTCGACTGGGTCTCCTCGGGGAAGCTTTTAGCCATGAAGCTCGGTGAAGATATACATACACATACAAATGAAATAACTTTAAGCCCGCTGGCTCTGCTTTCGCATTTTTCTCTTGCTTTCTTCCCTTTTTCCATACTTTTCCTCTAGGAGAGAACATCCGTCAAAATACGAGGTCCAAGAAAAAGAAACAACAGCAGAACAAAGGACCTCGGCAAAATTAGG
Source organism: Talaromyces amestolkiae (assembly GCF_001896365.1). Taxonomy (NCBI): domain Eukaryota; kingdom Fungi; phylum Ascomycota; class Eurotiomycetes; order Eurotiales; family Trichocomaceae; genus Talaromyces; species Talaromyces amestolkiae. The sequence goes on along the minus strand of NW_024468051.1, from coordinate 97,364 downwards.
GACCAATCCTGTAGACATTTGATCGTTGGAAGGATCAAAAATTGTACATACGAGCAGGAAGATACAGTGTGTTTTATATAGAAAGTGCTATCTAGTGCTTCTTTTCATTGCTTCTTCATTTGCTCCGCTTTTCATCATCTGATTGATTCCACTCAGTTGCACTTCAACCATGCATATCCTAGTAAGTTCCCACCAGCATGGTCATAACATCCCAGGAAAGAGACTAACGGCTTCGAAGATCGTCAATGACGATGGCCCCCCATCCAAAAAATTATCACCCTACATCCGCCCCCTTGTAGACGCTCTGAAAGATGCCGGTCATCGAGTCTCAGTCGTCATCCCCGCCGCATCGCGCTCCTGGATCGGGAAAGCGCATATCATCGGCGCCTCGTTGACGGCTACATATGTTCACCCAGACTCATTTCGAGAAGACGGGACATGGGTTGACGAAAGCGAAAAAGAACAAAACACAGCGACGCCGACAACGACGACAAATGGGTACATGCCACCCACCCCCGCGGCGTCAAGTGAACATCTCAACGTCTCGACACCATCAATCGATGAGAACGAGAGCAAAAATGAGGAAGATTACTGGGTCGTAATAAGCAACGGCACACCCGCCAGTTGCGCCCAGCTGGGTCTCTACTCTCTTTTCCCATCGCGCGGCACTATCGACCTGGTCATCTCAGGMCCCAACCACGGCCGCAACGCCAGCACAATCTACAACCTCTCCTCCGGCACCGTGGGCGGCGCATTAGAGGCTGCTACATGCGGCAAGCGCGGAATCGCGCTCTCGTTTGGAAGTAAAGATGAGCAACCGCCTGCAACCATTGCGGCAGCAGCACGATTATCGACGAGGGTGATTGAGTATCTATGCCGGAATTGGGATGAGAGGGTTGAATTGTATAACCTCAATGTGCCGATGAGAGAGGACGTGGAGACTAGACCAGTCAGATATACGCGTGCATTGAGGAATGAGTGGACCAAAGCCAGTCTTTATGCTGAGGTTGTTCAGAGTAACGAGAAAGTTGAGATACACCAGAAAGGGAAGTCGAATAGGATACGCCAGTTTCGCTGGGAGGCTGAACTATCAGATATTAAGAGGAGTCTGGCGGAGAGTCCGCAGGGGACGGATGCGAGGACTGTGCTTGATGGGTTTACGAGGTGAGTTTTTTTCTATCCCCTCCATCTCTCGCGGGGTTGATTTTGCTGATGCGGAGTTTAGTGTCACGCCGCTAAAGGCCAATTTTTGGCATCCGGATGGATTTAGTGGGGATTTGCAGTTGGATTGTTAACTGGCATAGATGGTTCTTAATGGGTTTATGGGTTTATGGTTAGATGCGCTCTATGCGCAATGAGGACAAAGTACTTGGATATAGAAATATCACTTGCCGATAGAGATATAGACATGAACAAGTTGCACAAAATGCAAAGACTGGTGTGGAGTATCATTTAATATATTAACAAACATCAAAAGAGACAAAAAAAAAACTAAATCAATGTCCTCGCGGCCTCGCCAGCTCCACCTTCAATCGTCGTAGCCTGCCCAGCTTTCAACTTCCCCTTTGCAATTCCGCCCTCACCAACACCCATACGACGCGCAACGTATCGCTGCGCAACAACGCCCGTTGACAGACTCAATGATTCCTCCACCCACTCCGAGACCCATTCCCGAGGATCCACACCACCACTTTCGATAATATCCTGGATTGCTTCCGGGATTCTCGTGCGCGTGTCCTCTTCTTGACCCTCTGTTGCCGGGGTCGATGCATCGAGCCATTCGATCCATTTGCGAGGGATGGTTTGTGAGATTGTGTTGAATGCGATTCCATGGACGGGGTCGTGCAGGTAGACAGCGAATAGAATCTCCTCTTCGCCATTTTCGGCCGGTTCGACTACACCTCCTGCACCTTCCGGCGTGGCTTTTTCCGCTGTAGGACCGGCTTGAAACAGATCCTTCGGTGCGGTCTGGCTGATAGCTTGAATCGAAAGGAAAATATCGCTACTTCGCACGGGGTTGGATTCACTCAAGATCTCAGTCGCCTGTTTAGCAGCCTCTTCGATCCCGCCTCGCGACGAATAGAATTCTGTAGCATAAGCCTCTGCGCTTGCGCGAGCGAGTTTTGTGCCCGGTACGACGCCGGGGACAGCTGCGATGCTGCGCGGGGTACCAGGGGTGATGGTTCTCCACCATGGCCCATCACGCCATCCTGTAATTGAAGATTGGAAGCCAAAGTCTGTCCCGCGACGAGGAGAGGATTCTTGACCGCGTTGGATGACGAGGAGATCGCCGCCTTCGACTTGAGACATTACGCGGGCGAAGACGGAGTGGATTATAGGTTCGAGACTGGGGTAGCCGGATAAGTCGTGCGTAATGTGTATTTGGAGTCGCTCGTGGGATGAGATTGGAGGTGCTAATGTGTGAATGATTGATGTAAAGGTAGGTAGGGCTAGAGTTCGCAGTTCTCCTCCTGATAACCAAATTAGTTGTCCTGATCCCTGAACGTGGATGCATATTCAATAATAATTAAAGAACTTACCAAGACCTCTGAGAGCACCCACGTTCCCTCTCACTTGCTCTGCCCACTTCTGTGCTTCTTCATTCTTCTGAATCTCCTTCACAGCCGCTTCAGCCTGCTTCATCGCGGCAGTGGCTGTCGCCGTCGCCGTCGACAGGAATCCTCCCCACCATCCTCCACCAGAGCTTTTGGCTTCTTCCTGTAAAGCAGTAGGTGCCGGTGTTGGTTTATCTAACGGCTGTTCATCCTCGACGACCGCGGCGCGGGGTTGTATAGCGGGCTTCTCTTCACTTGTCCGACCGGAAGAGGGCTTTGAGCGACGCGCTTCTGCTGACAGGCGCGGTGTGCTGGGTCTCTGGGACGCGAGATTCTCTAATTCAGCTAGAGGATCTTTTTCGGTAGCTGTTGGAGGTTCTGTAGGAGCTGGCTTGGAGGTGGTTGTGGTCGGAGGCGCGGGAGTCGGTTCTGAGGACTTGCCCGTCGTGTCGATACCGAGATCGTCAAATTGAGCTAGCAGCTCATCGTTCGTAGGTTTGGCTCCTTTTGGAGGCATGGCGAGCTTGATGCAGATGGTGCAGTGGTTGTGTTTAAGCCGTGTATCATGGACTGTAGTTGAAGCTGTCGGTCGCAGCGAGTGAGACGTCGTCCAGAGTGGAGCGCGTGGATCCCCTATGATCTGCGCCAAGCTTAGTCTTTTCTATTGCACGTATTTACGAGCCACTTCACCGGCTTCTTCTACGTATTGCTACGTGTTGAGTAGACTACGTACTCGTACTATTTACTAGAATAGAACATCCTGCAGCCAAGCGTAAGTGGCTGTCAAAGATCCCAAATTTCTGATCTTCATCTCCACCAGGCCGATCGCCGTTCGCGAATTTAACCGGAAATCAATCCAATCAGTCCAGATGCAACTTAGCACGCCGCTATCGGATTTGAAAAACTAATATATAGATGGTGCACACATCTAACTAGATGGGGAAAACATCTAACTTGATGGTGTACGCATCTAATTAGATGATGTACATCATACACATCTAGCATGACCACACAGCAAGCCAAGCAAATCAGCGGATCGGGCTCTATCTCCACGGCCCTGTCTAGTCGCGTCAAGGGTATGGATCCGGAATAGATTGTGTAACCCTATCAATAGAGTATGTCTCGAGATGCGTCTATGGCAGGGTTAGAACAGCTCGCTTCGCTGCAGAATGATGTATCATATCGATTTCTGCGTCTGCGTCGGCACAGAAACGGGGACTGTAGCTTAAATTGAGACCGATCCCACCGTGCAAACCTTTCCTAGGGACTCATTGTTTGCGGAAATCAGAACTCCCCTCTCCTGAAGAAACACATCCAAACAATAAGCATTATATCAAAATGCGCATCCCCTACGTTGCAGACCCTCCATCCACTTCCTGCCCGGAGGAAGCAAAAATTCTATCCAGCATCCAGGCACGACGCGGTGAAGGGGGCATGCTAGCACTCGACCGAGCGTTGCTCCATTCTTACCCAGTCGCGAATGGATGGAACTCATTCTTTGGTGCCATTCGCTCTCAGACCAGTCTTCCAGACGACCTTCGTGAACTCGCCATTTGCAGGATAGCTGCGGTCAACCATGCTCGCTACGAATGGGATCAGCATGCGCCGCTCTTGGAAGCCACGGGATTTAGTCAAGAAGCCTTTCGAGTGCTGGCCAACAAAGATCTTACGGGGACAGAAAACGAAGTTCTGCAGGTCTTGAATCCTCGACAGGTTGCGGTCTATCGATACACAGATGCGATGACCAAGAACATTGCGGTCCCGGAACTGATATTCGATGAACTGCGGCGGCTTTTTACGGAGAAAGAGATTGTTGAGATTACTGCTACTGTGGCGGGGKACAATTGTGTCAGTCGATTTCTGGTAGCTCTCAATGTGGGAGAGAGAAATGGGGTTGGGTTGCCAACACTCAGAGCGATGTTGTAAGCATGTAACTAGTGACGGATATATGACCATAGAGCCAGGGGAGACTTGATTATCGAATCTCTAGCACCACTTGGATCCCTCAGAAGTCGATCAATAGGCATAGACTTGTTATAATAACAGAGMAATAGCAGTCGTGACCCCTGCAGATATCGCTCGCTAATCAGCACCGTGTTAACTAATGGCCTCAAAGATATTCGACAGCCTCATGTGCTCAGCAAACGCCAGGCCCTGTGAATTAGTCAATGCTTTGTCGCATGAAACGAAGAATAATTTATCAATATCAATATTTATATCAAATGGCGGGTTTCGTCACTAGTAGGCGAAGAGGGAAAATTCATAGTGACAAATCCCGGCCGCTCATAGGCCACTCTACATAAGTATACTCTGCAGGCCAAATCGAGACAAGCGTCTGGCAAGMCCCGCCATTTCTGCGATCTTCCCGTTGGCCCTTCTGGCTCTGTCCCTCGCCGTCTTCTGTTTGTCGCTTCCCTATTGTCGCTTTTGTCTCTTCTATCCAACTGGTAGATGTCGTCTTCTTCTCTCGCTCATCTTGTGTCTCTCCCGTGACCGTCAGGTTTCTCATTGTGCCGTGCAGACGCCCTGTATTGTTGTCCGGCTCTATTCCCACGCTAAACCTTTCCTGGCATTGGCGTTTGACGCTAACCTTTTTCGATCTTACTACGTCCATATTCACTTTTGCCTCGACTGAAGACTCCCCAATATTTTTCATTCTCGATCATCAATTCTTCCTCTTTTCTCTTCGTATCCTTCTTCGGAATATCTATTCATTGTATCCTCAACATCTCTTCTTACTGCTCTGTAAGGATTCTTCGTGAAAAGCTCCGGAATAATTGTCGGCTTCTTTTCTTGATTCTGGTCAAGCTTTTCTTGGACTACACCGTCTACAACACCGACCACCTTACGCTGAGGTTCGATCGAGAGATCGCTTTAGAAGATCTCATTTCATCAATATCGTGTGTAACCCCCGTTTCTTTTGTCTCGCAAGTTCGTACTGCGTATCGCGTCCGGGCATGATACTGCTGTTGCATCATCGCGTGTCCTGTCTGTCTCCCGTCTTCAATGCGAGACTTTCTTTCTGGAGAGTCCAAGATCATATTTTATAGCAGMCCTTCGTCGAGCCATATTCAACTTGACCTTCGCTTTTACTGCTATTCCTGTCTCTTCCAGTCATCCTACATCTAGTTCATCCTGTCCAATTTTCTGCTTTCTCTCATTGGCTCGTTGGTTACATAACCCGAAGTACAACACGTATTGACATCAAAAATTTCAGGCTTCACAAAAATCAGCGGCCACTGCAACTGATAACACCTACTTGGTGGCTTTGGCCGCCTGCTATTTTTGGCTCTTCAATATTTGCAACTTTTACACAAATATCGACGATGGCTCCCGTCAAGCGTAGCTATGACGAAGAAACACAATGTTCCAGTTGGACCAATGAACATCCTGGTTCACCCGTGAAACGTCCTCGCTCAGAACCATCCCAAACTTTGCCAAACTTCAACAACAGCTCAATTGAAGTTTCCCTTTCTCCTCCAGCCTCAGATCACCATCAAATCAACTGTCCGTGGTGCTCGGAATTTTTTGATGCTCCCGAAGATGGAGTCTTCTCAGCTCATAACGCCTTGAAAGAGCATATTGCACTTGCACATCCTCGCATTGCCAATCTTTCGGTACGTGAGGATGAAATCAAGGAAGAAGATTCAGATATCACTATGGCAGACCACCATGACTTGGTGAATGGTCATTTGAAAGGGGTTTTGAGTAGTCACGCTGCCGTCACAGCTCCTGCAACAGACGCGGACGTCACTCCTATTGGATCACAGACTCCTGAACTTGGCTTGAGTGCTAGAGCTGCCGAATCTCTTGACAGCAAACTGCATGACCTCGAACGTCAGCAGGTCCACGCCGCCAACGCAGAAAAGCGCCTGATGAAATGCTGGAACTTGCACGATGCCCGGAAGTTCAATCCTGACTACGATAACACTACGGCAGATCTTGAAGACACTTGGTGCTATATCTTCGATGACTCCAAGTCAACAAACAAGAAGACCAACGGCAAGAAATTAATCCGCCCTGATCCATATCTAAGTGACACGACAGAAAAGGGAGGTTTCTTGAAAATCACTCCTGTGGATAAATATCTCGACACACTCACCAACTTCGAATCAATGCCTACCGATCAACTTCAAGCTGCAGCTCAAAATGTCTACCATGCTTTGAAGACTTGGCAAGATGAGTGGATGGCCATTGAAGATCTCAGCAAAAGAGTCACCACCAAACCCAAAAAGTCCTCCAATCCCCGCGCATTGGACCCTCCTGAAGTCTTCCGGGATAAGAAAGAAGCCATGCTCTACGGCTACAAGTATGATGCTTCGATTCATGAACCAAAGAAACGTGAAGCAAACAACAATGAGACCACTTTCAAGTGTCAAGACCCTTTTGTGCAAGGGGGCTTTAGACCTACTGCAGCTCAGCTACGCAAGATGCAGACCGAGGTCGGGAAGAACAATTCGAACCCTGACAACTTCAGGACGATGACAAGAAATGGACAGGAGTATGCTCCTAAATTCCAAGATCCACCATTGATTCCATTTGACGCACGAGGATCAACAAATCGAAAGCGCAAATTGCCTCAAGGCGAAATCGCTGCCCTGAGACATCCTAGTGTCCACGACAGCACTACAGCTTTTGAATCCGATCTTGATGGTCAGCCTTTCAAGCGTGTCACTCGTTCGGTCAACAAAACAGAAAACCCTCAGACTCAGACTGCACCACCAAGCCCTGGCACGCGTCCTCGTGGTGGAAAGAAACGTAGAGGCCAGAAAGCACAACCTGTCAACAACACTACCATCACATCCCAGCCTACTAATCTCGCTACCAATGTTGCTTTCCAAACAGTCACTTCGAATACTGCAGGCACGCCGACTGATAACACGTTTTCAACTGCCAATGAAACCGCTCCTTCATCACGCGCTATCACCTCTCCACCTGCTGATGGCATGACGTCTGTTTCCGGCTCAGAGCAAGCTGACATCACTCCTGCTCCCATGCCCGCCCTTGCACCCGCAGCACCGGGAGCACCTCCAGCTCTCGCTACTCTACCTCAAAACCTTGCTGAACCGGGCGAAGTACTCAGTGAAGCAGAACTCAGACGTCGCGACAAAATTGCGAATTCCAAGAATCCACGCCGAACAATGGCTATGCTTGATCACTGGGGCAAATTTCACAAGGACGGACGAACCCGGAAGCCCAAGCGAACAAAGGAACAAATGGAAGCCGATAGACTTGCAGAAGAAGCGCGCAGAGCGAACGGACAAAACCCTCCCAGAAAACGTAGGCGTAAGGCTGCCACTAGTACAGTCGATAGCGCAGCTACACAACAACAAACTGCAACCGCCTCCACCACGACTATGGCCACGGCTACTTCAACTACTAATGCAACCGCAACTGTAACTGCGACTGCGTCAGGATCAACGATTATGTCTCTGCAACCTCTCTCGATTCAGCCAGCTGCCACGTCAACATCAATTGCACCAGTTGCTCCTCCTCCTCTTCCTCCAGCAAGGACTATGAACCAAGTTTACCCCATTCCGCTCAATGAGCCTCCTCGACCTCAACCCTCGCGAAGCTTTCCATCTTTACATCCTTTAATTCCGATCGCCCCGCCTGAACGTCAGCCAGCCATGACATCTTACACTTCCCAGCCAGTCTTGCCTAGTGTTGATAGAAACACAGCTCCTCCTCGCTGGACTGCTCCTTCTCAGTATTACACCTACGGCAATCCGCCACCACCCTCGCCTTATCACCCATACGGACAAACTCAATACCCACCACCTCCGCCTCCGGCTCAACTTCATCAGCCCCGCCGTGACACGGGTCGCCCTGAGACTATGCAACCTAGTGCAAACTACCCTTTTGATGTCCGCCGACCTCGACCTCCTCTTCCACCTCTCCAGAATCCACCTAGGCCGTGAGGATTTTGCATTCACATTTAGCATTATAGGGGTTTGTCATTGCATGACAGACCGGGCCCTGATTTTTTTGTTCATAGAGAGCTTGAATAGCACGATGGATAAGTTAACATGCGGAGCTCAAGTATTTGAAAGGCACGTACGACTAGCACTCTATAAAGTAGATCTTGAAGAATCCAACTTTAGCCACATCTGATTGGTCGTTATATTACACCAGATAAAATACCCATAGTCACGTGATGTGTATCGCTGATCTCAATGCGGCATCGCCTCTAGCTCTGCATCTTGTGTTCAACCTCAGTCGCTCTCAACGCCTTATACACCAGCATCTGCATCCACGTCTGTCCTGATCTTGACTCGTGTAAAGCAAATATTGTCAGTCAATTGCGAATATCTATATCCACAATGGGTAAAAAGAAGCGCGGTCATCCCGATCTCGAAGAATTACTCGCCCGACCATGGTGCTACTATTGCGAACGAGACTTTGATGATCTCAAAATCTTGATTTCGCATCAGAAAGCGAAACATTTCAAGTGCGAGCGATGTGGACGGCGACTGAATACAGCTGGAGGTACGCAATTTTTCCAAAACACAAAACGCGATCTCAGGAAGCTAATTTTATAGGTCTGTCGGTTCACATGAGCCAAGTCCACAAAGAACAGCTAAGCGAAGTCGACAATGCTCTACCCAACCGATCAAGCCTCGATATTGAGATTTTTGGCATGGAAGGTGTCCCCGAAGACGTCATTCAAGCTCACAACCAACGTGTCCTTGCACAGTTTCAGCAAGCTGAAGCTGAGCGTCGCGCAGCTACAGGAAATCCTCCGCCGGGAGTCACGAAGGATGGCGGTCCGGCCAAAAAGCCAAAGCTGGAGATTTCGGATCTGAAGAAGCGTTTGGCAGAGCATAAGGCGAAGTTGGCGAGTGAGGGTAAGCCGTCGGAGGCTAGTAGCGGTTCAGTTACGCCTGTTGGAGCTGGTCAGAGTGCCAGTCAGAGTGCTAGCCAGACTCCAAGTGGCTTTGTAAGTCCATTTCCAGACTATCAACGCATTTTGACATTACTAACTCGAAATAGCAGGGTCAGTCTTTCCAACAGGCCCCAACTCAACAAACTGCGCCCACTGTTCCAGCACCAAATCAATATCCGAATCCTGCAGCACCTTACGGAGCCGTCAGCTCTCCATATCAACATACTCAGAGCCCTATCTACCCAAGCTACCCGCCGAATGCGCAGCAACTACCACCAGCACCGCAGCAATATGGCGCTCCATMCGCTYCCCCGCCACAATTCCAACCTGGACAGACACCCCCATACGCAACAACTACGCCGTCCCCTCATCCATACGTACAGCAGCAACAACTGCCAGCACGGACACACACGCCACCCCAGAGTTTACCGCAATTTCCTCTCCGACAAGGCAGTCTTCCTGCCGCACCTGGTCTTCCACAGCGACCATCCTTCGGTGGTGCACCAGCCATGGCTCATCCCTTGCCTCCAATGCAACATCCACTTCCCGGTGTTCCTTCTCCTAGTATTCCTCAAGGATATAGTCAATATTCTCCACCAGAAACTACTACACCAGCCATATCTACCGCACATATCTCAACTTCGGTCGACGAATTAATATCTGGAGCAGCCAAGACAGCTGAAGCTCGGGCTCAGGCAACGCCACCAGCAGCTGAAAAGCAGCCAACCTCCGCGGAGGAAAAGAAAGGAAAGAAGGAAAAGGACAAATCAAAGACAAGGTTGGTTTATTCCGACAACGAGACAAGCCCCGAAGAAAAAATGGCAAGGATACCGAGATATGCGTACTCTCCTCCTCTTGTAGGAGGAAGAGAGACTGTACTCATGGATGCTACTGTTCCAGCAGTTGCCCGACCAACGACGAATTCGGACGATGTCATCGATGCTTCTGGTTAGAGGCTATAGAGCCTTGGAAGAGCGTCGGCGATTTTCAAATCAGCGAAATTTAATAAGAAAAGAGATGATTGTTGGGCAAGCAAGCTAAGTTCGACGAACCATATCAATATCCACCATCATTTGATTAAGAGAAACAAGAGTACACTTCTTTTTCCCTGATGTGTTTTAGCATGGCAACAAAAGCGCCTGACTTGACTGCGGAAATCACGGGTATGCAAACACTCATTCGGAGAAGAATGCAAAGGAAACACTTAAACTTGCGACTCGATATTTTCCGTCGAATATCCTCATGCTTTTCACGGTCATCGTCGGTGAGTAGGGGTTCATTTTCGCCTCTTCCTACACAAGCTGATTGATGGGTGTCCTCCATTCATTACTATGCATTACTTTTTCTTGTACATTTAGCGCGTGTGCTCTCTGCGTACTCTGCTGCGAGGGTGTTCTCTATTCTCGAAGGTCAACCTCCACGACAAAGCCGTAAGAAACATACGGGAGGCTCTTTCGTTCTGGTTCGTCAGAGTCGAGTGAGCTACAGGTGGTCCATGGTTTAGATAAGGTAGGCACGTCCTCTTACTTTTATAAAGAAACGTCCGGTATTAGAAATATAATTTGGTCTCATGTCGATTTCTGTATTCGAGTGTTCGGGTATTCACGTGCATTGAGTAGTTTTTTCGTTGCTGTAAAAAAAAGGTTGGTTTACATCGACAAGTTGACTACATGTGATCAACTATGATTAGTACCGTGAGACTCCCAACGACGGGGATATATGTCAATGATATATATATATATATGTAGCCCTCCAACTTCACATGTTCGGTATTGAACAACCAATATCGTTGACGCCGCCAACTAGTTTATCCACGACGTTCGTACCCTACATATGAGTACACATACAGAGCAGCAGACCTTGAAATTACCAGCCTTCTAAACCACAAAAAGCACACCTATCACAGGTATACGAGTCCATCCACGGCCTCATGCATATCGAACTATCACAAAAACGGTAAAACTTCCTCATCTGTTCATAGCGACAAATTTATCGCGAGAATTTTCATCGAAAGCATGTTAGATCAGAGGAAGATCGCCAGGCTCATAACCTGGATGTGTAAGTTGCCATTCTCGGCACGTTTCTTAAAACAGTTCACTAATGACGAATACAGCCCTGGATCGAAACCAGGACATGCTAAGATGTCTAATTCTTTTTTGCCGTTGTATATTATGTACCTGGCAAATAGATGGGATATAGGACTATATTTCACAGTTTCTTTCATCGAAAGCATGTTAGATCAGAGGAAGATCGCCAGGCTCATAACCTGGATGTGTGAGTTGCCCTTTACGGCACATTTCTAAGACAGTTCGCTAATACCGCCTATAGCCCTGGATCGAAACCAGGACATGCTAAGATGTCAACTTTTTTTTATTACTTTTTTTGCTATAACTCCACGACGCATATTGTCTAAATTCTTTCTTCTCTTTTCTTTTTTGGGGGGTTTTCTTTTATTTGGTCGTGTAGAAAGTCCACCATTTCGTCAGCTAGAGAAAGCGACCTCGCAGCCAAGTTGTTTCAAATTTCTTTCGAAATCCAATACTGTTAGCGTTTTCGATTTCAAGTATTTCTTTGTTTTATATGCAATTGTGCGCTAATTCTTTCCAATTAGTCACATTATCAGGCTTGCAACGACGGCGCAATGGAGTCAAAACTGTGAGAGGGAAGACACAAGGGGTGCCCCGGAAGGCAGACAGAGGCATGGGAGTGATAGTAGAGCAGAAAACATTGAACCCAAGAAGAAACTGATGTGGACTATGGTCGCTGACCTGATGCCATATAGATCACATGTGCTCTTCAATTCCAAACCGCCGAATCGTTTTGATAGAACAAGATTGGCCACAAAAATTCGAAGCTGCAGGCAAAGCATACATAAATGCGAGTATCATGATAGTACCAGCGAGACAGGCCTTCAGCCAGGACCGGCTTTGTACGAAGAATATTACCGCATTGGGAACGGAGCCATATTGGGATACCGCTAGCGTCGTGTAGACAAACAATGATCGTTGTTATGTTTTGTTTACTTCTGTTGGATTGTCTCGCGTCATCGACATCGGGGTCACACGATGTCTACACAGGCTCAATTCTAAGCCCTCAACCTGAGTTTCTTCCTGTCCTCCGTTCCTGCTTTCTTTCGTACTCGCTTTACCATGAGCTAGTTCGAATGCCCAGCAATTTATCTTTGGTCATCCGTGAACACACTACAAGTATGAATTGACCGCTACGAGACGCATGACCACTTCATACTCCCTCAGATGTGCAAGCTCTCAGTTTTGACTCCCCAATGTTAAGATCAATTTCAAGATCGCCTGGAAGGGGGTTCAAACGGAGACTCTGTAAATTATTCTTACCATGGCCACAGTTCATGTGAGCTGCAATTGCCTCGTGGATGGGTACGATGAGTGTGTTTGCATGTTCTGTTGGAAATGCGGCTGTGTAGGCCACAAAAACGAGGATTGTCAACAGAGACTATGCAATGCTTGCAACAAATGGCATTATTGGGGTAACTGCACTCTAGGATGGAGACCCAGAACGCCCCCATTGTCCGTTGAATATATTGCTAAGGTGAGAAAGCCATCTTCCTTCCAAGAAGCTTTTAGCTTTCCCTTCAGGTAGCTAGCTGCTAACAACTTCCATTTCAGGACGAGAACGAATCAACAAACAGCGAATCCATCGACTCGTTAGACTCAGCGCCACAAACTCAAAGAAAGTCTCTCAATAAGCGACAGGACTGGAAAGATGCTAGTGGTCTTCCGTCGAGGCTCCAAAATATTGGTACGATCGATAGGGCTTCAATTCTAGCGTCTCTCATCTCAACAGTCGAGATCAAAATGCGAGCCAGGTACCTACACACGCTTAGGGAGTGTAATGTAGCCGCTGTTCTTGAAGCGGGCTTGAATCCAGCCGTGAGAAAAATATGTCAAGATGGTGATTTTGACTTGAAAAAGTAGTATTTTCTCTTCTCATGAAGCGGGTTAATCCGAGCCATCTGCACAGGACAGTGCTAATAAAAGGTCTAGTTTACTTTTACTTGGATCGGACCCAGCAATATCTGAGGACGCCGGAATTTATCTCCATATTTTGTGGAGAGAAAATGACCCCGGCATGTTCTGGTTATACGTCGGTCAGGCATCGGATTTCAGCGACAGGATGAAAAATCATAACGATCCCTTGCGACGTTATAGAAATCCATCACTCCATTATCACATATGGGATTCAATTGACGATATCAATTCAGTTTTCGTTACTCTTGCAACATACAAAAAGCCCCAATGCCTGGATGACCAGTTAATCTTGAATCTCGGCGAAATGTGGATGTGTCTGATCTTTCAAACTCTCAGGCCTCTGCACTTGGAACAGTTTTTGCCAGAAGATGTGCAGCCATTATGGTCAGGCAATCACCTCAACGTTGCACTTCCGCTCTGGCAAGGATTCACAGATAAGATGAAGAAATTGCAAGAGGCAATCGGCAACAGACATGATTTTCAACAATACCTTCGATCCGAGGATCAGTTTGTACGAGCGTGGGCTGAAAGCACAAGGGATGCATTCAATGACCTTCGCAATTCGCCTACCCTAGTCCTTCGGGATTATTATCGAGGCCATTTACTGCGACGATTGGAGAAGGCACAGAAAACCTGGGCTGCGAAGAAGGCTGAGAGATCTAAATCCCATCTATCGGGATTCAAAGAAAAAGTTCGGATAAGCGGTGACCACGTCGAAGTCACGAGTGGGAACTTCAAGTTCACAATATCGAGAAAATTGGGACTTGATTTGGCCCGTGACGATGAAGTTATTCTTCAATATCATCTCACAACCACGGAACATCCCCACAAGTATGCCCTGAAAGCATTGCCGACAGATCCTGCAAGTCGCCTAGGCATTTCAATCCGTGGCCAAGATACTAAGGGTCCATTCCATTGCTGGCTTATGACGAGTGGAACTTTGAATGTGTTCAAAATGAATTCGCTGGTAGATCATCTTGAAGGTTACTCTTTGGAAGATACGAAGATGTTCAAAAGAAGATGGTACCACAAGAAAACTGGAAATTATCATAGTGCAAATTACTCACGGAAAGTGATTTACACCTATTGAACCCATCAACGGAGGGTACATATGTACCTATTGATTGTTCTATTGCGACAGCGAAGCAAATTGGCAATCTGAGTACCTACATAAACGTCAGGGATGCATGCTGGCGAACGAAAGTATGACATTGTATACCTTGACTCTTAAGGATGTTAAAATTATAACCCAAATACCGAACCGACTCTAGGGAAACGTATAATCCATTGGAACATGTTTGTGAGACAGACAAATAGTATGTTATGTAAATTCAGTATGATTTTTTAAAAAAAAAAGTATTTTTTGACCTTCAGAAATATCGTTGGAACTTTTGAAGGTTTAGCCGCTTCCGAGGCAACATCAATGAGGCACCAATCACAGACTCCGACCAAGACGGTCTAAACAGCTCGAACATGCAACACACTTCAACCACTTCTGATGATTATCAATCCTCTTCTTTTGCCTTCACACCCCCAAATCAAGTTTTTGATATTTGACTGAGTTGAGTTCTTGCAATCAACGACACAATGGTGCGTCCTTGCTGACTGTCTCTTTTGTCACTTTGAGTGATATCATTGACAACTTCAACGCCGCTAACTAATGACATATGACATACTGCACAGGTCTCCCAAGACTTCACCATAACCTCTGCCGGCGCCCTTTCAGCCCTCACCTCTCTCGGCGGCATCATTGGCTACGCACGAACCGGCTCCATCCCCTCCATCGCCGCCGGCCTATCTGTCGGCGCTCTGTACCTCTTGAGCCTCTTCCGCCTCCGCAACAACCAGCCATACGCCGAGGAGATTGGTCTGCTCGCCTCGACGGTTCTCGCGGGATCATCTGTGCCTCGTGCGTTGAGGCTGAGGAAGCCAGTGCCCATTGCGCTTAGTGTGATTGCGACGTATGGATTGGTGATTTTTGGATTGGCGTTTCGCGATAAGAGGGCTGCGAGGGTCTAGATGGCAGAAAGCATTGGAGTGAGTTGATGTGAATAATTGAATTTGCGTGTTGGATAGTGCTATAATGCTACTCCGCTCTTCGTCTTCAATCAGCCATCGGTAGATACTCGCTGAGATCAGTAGTAGGTTCCATCGAGTCAGTAGTATATCTCACCTGCAGAACAATACGACCAAACGACTGAGCGACTGC
This sequence comes from Talaromyces amestolkiae, assembly GCF_001896365.1. Lineage (NCBI taxonomy): Eukaryota > Fungi > Ascomycota > Eurotiomycetes > Eurotiales > Trichocomaceae > Talaromyces > Talaromyces amestolkiae. The sequence continues at coordinate 81,710 of NW_024468051.1, read as the reverse complement.
GGCCATACAATTTCCAACACTGTTCAACAAGCACGAACCCTGAAAGTCTGGTCCCCACTCCATCTACAACAATGTTCCCCTTTCAGTAACCAATGTAAACCCTAGCAGAGGCTGCAAACCAGAACTCGCAAACGTCAGAGCGGGAATGCTTAGTCCAGTCGATCGATGCTAACAGCACTTTCGTCTAGACCTGTCTCTTTGCCATGCTAAGTTAGGGTTGCGGCGTCACAAGGACAGTGCCATACATGATACGATGCAATACTAGCCTATCACTGACTCACTCGCACGTACGCCGCATTTAATTCTGCGCAAGATCGAAGTACTATACATCGGATTTTATTCCGAGTATCAAAACAATACTCAAAGAGGTAACGCAATACATAGGATCAGCGCAAAATCTCTTACCGCCACCTGATCAAAATACGTCAAATACGCCCGTCGTATTTGGAAAACCCCACTTCTGCGAAATTAATACGAACTGTGACATTGACCTTTCTATCACGATGTTTTACTTTTCCTTCTTCTCTTTTCTTGTTAATGCTATTGTTATTGCTCGCTTGATGGTGCAAGCTTCTTGTTATTGTTGATACTTCTATTGCTCCTATATATACATTCGTTCTTTGGTTCCTCTCCTGGATACCGTTCTAATGCATCTGTATACAAAACCTAATTCAGACCGAGGTTGATTTCATGAAATTAAGATGTTGCGCAAAGAACCCAAGCTGCCCGCTAAGCAGCTGACGATACTAGGTAAATGGGCACATATTTGAAAATCCCCATGTCTAGTCAAGCCGTTAACATGCAAGCTAGCAATATGTCGTTTCGCGGAACCTGGTAAGTGAGGATGCACCAGAAACGAGGACAAGATCTAATGAACCAAAGTGGTATATACATCGGTTCTACCATATCTGGTATGTCTCCCTACAATTCCATACGGCCACTGATATCTGACCGCGAACAGCCCGAAATGATGGAAAGCGTCGGCGTGCACAAAAACGAAATCGCAAAATGGGTCGGCATCTCCTCCGCCATCGTCGCCGGCTGCCAGTGTATCATGGCCGTCCCTTGGGGCACATTATCCGACCGCATTGGACGCAAATACTCGATCCTGCTGGGTCTCACATCAACCATGTTTTTCAGTCTTGTCTTTGGATTCTCGCAATCGCTCACAACGTTACTTGTCTCCCGAGCGTTTCTGGGGCTTATGAATGGTAACGTCGGCATTATTAGGACTATGGTTGCTGAACTCGTGCGCGAGAAGGAACTTCAACCGCTGGCGTTTAGTATGATGCCGTTGGTCTGGTCGATTGGTAGTATTTTTGGACCGGCGTTTGGAGGTGCACTGGCCAATCCGGCTGTTAAGCATCCCCAGATTTTTGGGAATTGGGAGATTTTTAAGAAATATCCCTTTGCGTTGCCGAATATTCTGTCGGCGATTCTGTTTGTTGTGGGTATCATGACGGGTTTTTTGTTTCTTGAGGTAGGTTCATCGGGTCGCGAATAAGTGTGGTGGCCATGGTTGACATATTGTAGGAAACCCTGGAGAGTCGAAAGCATAAACTTGACTATGGTCTGGTTCTGGGGCAGACGTTGACGCAGTCATGTTCCTCGAAAAGATCAAAACCGCATCACCGAAAGATCCACACTTCAGTAAATGAACGAACTGGCCTTCTCGCCTCGGACGAAGAGAGCGCCGCTCACGAAGAAAGAAATAACACAATACCAACCTCAAAAGCCACGACCTATGGTACTAATAACGACAGCCCAGATTATGACATTATCGAACCCAAAAAGAAGACTTCTAGCAAATTCAAAACCATCTTCACCCCACAGTCGACCCTCACCCTGATAGTTTATGGCATGTTAGCAATGCACAGCATGGGCTTCGACTCCCTCTTCCCCGTATTCCTATACCACCCCAAACAAGACTTGACCAACAATCCAGACGTCCAACTCCCCTTCAAATTTACCAGTGGCTTCGGACTCGGTAAGCCCCCTCTCCTCTCTATCAACAGCAGTATATTAACGAAGTGAATGCAGGTTCCCAAACGATAGGCATCCTCTACACCCTTAATGGCATAATCGGCATGTTGTGCAATTCATCTTCTTCCCTTTCTGTGCGCAGCGGTACGGCGTCCTGCGCTGCTTTCAGGCTGTTGCTCTCTGCTTCCCGTTCATATACTTCATCACGCCTTTTCTCGTCCTTGTGCCGGAGTCTATGAGCATGATAATCGTGTATTTGCTGCTGATGCTCAAGATGATTCTCGGAATGTTTGCGTTTCCTTGTACCACCATCTTGCTCACGAATACGGMGTCCAGTCTTAAGATTTTGGGGACGTTAAATGGTGTCGGCGTGAGTGTAAGTGCGATTGGACGCGCAGTTGGACCCGCACTGGTTGGTGAAGCGTTTACGGTGGGCGTGAAGTTGGGGTATGTCATTATTCCGTGGTGGATTTTGACGGCGCTCACGGTTGTGGCGGCCATTCCAGTGTTTTGGATTCAGGAGACGGATGGGTTCGCGCCGGATGATGAGGGGGTGGATGACGATGATGATGAACGATCGCAATAATTGAAAAGAAACGTGATTTATGGGGTACGAGAAATGAGGACCCGGAACCAGAATGATATCTATCGGAAGATTGCATGGTGCACGGCGTTTTTTTCAATATTGACTTATGGAAAAGTGTGTTTTGCATCGTTCTGCCTATTCTTGATACAATTTGTTGCGACATTATGTATATAGAGAGCATTTACAGCATATAATAACTATAATTGATGAGACCTAGGTATGCAAAGTATGTCTCAATATTGCTTGTAAAACGGACATCTGACTTATACTCAAGCTACCATCTATATTTTCCAATATCATCACCAGACTTGTATGATGATTCAGTAACCGTCCGCTAGTGGACGTTTCGTATATACCCGTGGACAGGAAGACTCAATACCAATCTGTCAAAAATTTGAGACGTCATCTATAATCCACGGTGTAATTTCCTTATAATCCACAGATCTTATATACTGCGGTATCTTTTGCAGTCGACAACTGACATGGCCTATTCAAGCAGCTTAGTCGCCACACCAAGTCGTTCCTGGATAATCTCACTCCATCTCTGCAACAACATTAGCTGTAATCTTTTATTAAAGGGAAGGAAAGGACTTACCACAGCGTTTGTAACATTACCCGCATCCAAACTCTCAACCAGACCAGGATAGGTCGCTCCAGCATACCCAGTCCAAAGACCCGGAGCAAAGACAACATGCTTAAACCAGCTTCGTCCATCCAAGCCAGCTTCATACAGGAACTTTCTTTCCAAAGTCTTGTACTTTGTGTTGATAGCGCGCACCTTGAACCATAGCTGTAGCTTTTTCCACCAGTGGTACCACGGCTCCTCTTGATCTAGCTCAGATTCAACCTTGGCAGCATATGCGTCGAATTCTACTGCAGCATCGTAGAAATCGGCAATTGATCGCTCCAAAGGTCCAAAGCTGAAATGAGTCTTTTTTGGGAGATTGTCGGCGTGTGATCTGATGTTGTTAACATACTTCTGCAAATTAATGGCATAGTCCGTAGCATTGAAGCCCAAGACAGGTTTCTCGGAGAAGTAGGCCCCAAGCAAGGAGAAAATCTTGGCAGTGGTAACGTGGTACTTCCAGCCAGGGTCACCAAAGCGTTTAATCCAGTCAAAGCTGTCGTAGTTGGAATGGTAATGGTAGACCGCACTCGTTTTTCCACCTTTAAATCCAAAGGAGACACTAGGCACGCCAGCAAATTCCTGGAAAGCGGTATAGTCACTTCCACTACCAAGCGAAGAAATGTGGCCGCCCCAGGCATCTAAAACTGACTGACCCTTGACCGTCTGGTTTGGTGACTGGACTGTCCTCGTGACTTCGTGAACGGCCTTATTGAGTAGAGGGCTGCCGCTGACATCAAATATAGGACCACTTGACGCCACATCGACATTGAGATAGACCGCATTTGCGACTGTGAGCCATGGCAATTGCTCTTCCACCCACTCGGTAGAACCAACTAGACCATACTCCTCGCCATCCCAGCTGGCAAAGACAATCGTCCTGAGAGGCTTCCATCCTGCCTTGAGAGCCTCACCAAAGCTTCTCACAMCCTCGTTGAGAGCTGCCGAGCCACTGTTGGGATCACCGGCACCACCTGCGACCCAGGCGTCACGATGGTTTCCTAAAATGACCACCTCATCCAGAATAGTGCCCTTGATAACACCAATGACATTCCACAGAGGAGTTGTGACGTAGTCTTGAAGATTGTGCAGGTTGATAACCACGTCATCCGGAGTAGGTCCAATGTTGTAGTCAACACCCTTATGAGCTAAGCCGCCGCCTTGCCAGAAGTCATTGAAATCAGCTGCCTTGGGACCGTGGCCATTTAGAGCTTTGAGAAGTGGCAAGGCGTCGGTGTATGAGATGGGGAGAGATGGAATCGACGGGATGGAGTGTTCTGGAGGCTGTCGCTCGACGCCTGGCTTCGATGCATACCCGGGAGTGGTTGGGTCACCTGGTGCAATGCCTTGAAAATACGATGTTAGTCTTTGTACATCGGGTGGAATTGGCACACATACTGAGAAACTGAACGCTGCCCCTTTGAACTGCACTTGGATTCCTAGCAGGTCCAGCAGGATATGCCTCATACCCATTCAACTCGGTAATATCGCCATCTTCCTGGGGATCTGAATAGATGATCACACCCACGGCACCCAGATCTTGCGCACGCTTTACCTTGAGACCGCGGAAGATACCGCCATATTTGACAATCACGATCTTGCCCTCAACAGAGATGCCTGCATCAACCAGATCCTGGTAGTCCTGAAATGTACCAAAGTTTGCATATACGAACGGCGCAGTAACGTTTCCAGAAGCCGAGTAGCCATGGAACGTCGGGATACGGTCTGGCAGACCACTTGTACCATCCTCATCCAAAACATCCTCCTCTAGACTCGCCTCGTAAGCGACTTCATAGTCATCTTCACCCTTCTTATTCAAGAGCGCGAGACGGTGGTCTAGCGGATAATTAATATAAACATCGTAGGTGGCAATCGTTGTGTCCTCGACACCAAACTCCTTCCACTTTTCCTGGGTCCAAAGCACCTGCGAGAAATTGGCGCCAGCCAAGTGTGGACCAGCCGTATAGTATTTACTCCACTCTTCAATCTTCTCTGCTGTAGGGGTCTCGTGTAAAAGTGCGCGCAGCTCTGCATTGGACAGACCGTTTCCATGTGGCCATGATTGAGGGTAGGGCTTGGACCATGGACCGTACACCCATGGAGCACCGTCCTCGCGCGATAAAAGCTTAATTGGTAAGAGGAATAGTGTCACTGCAATAAGAAGTACAAGACATAGGATGGCGGTGCATGTGCGACGGAGGGTATGATGAGGATATCGGTGTCGCCTGGGAGCAGTTTGCACCACGAGAAGCGGAGTTGTCTCCGATAGAGGCATGTTGAGGTCTGCCTTTTCCTTCATAGTTTCGTTTTTGAACCTTGAGAGTCTATCTCAAGGATGACTTTGCTCACACCTGCAAATACCTGGATTATCGAAGAACAATCCAGCTACATCAGATGTGTGCGATGTTGGAGATTATAAAGAAGTTGCGGGGGACGTCGTAGGATGATCAGATCAGACAAGATAAGAGCGCCGTGACGTGATGGATCCGCCCGAGCACCGATTAGGAAGGTCGTACCGTAATTTACGAATGTTGATCTCGGCTTGCTACGTAATACTAGCGAAATGCTTTGTAATGTATAACATACGCGTATCATACGGTAACCAACATTCTTGACGACTAAACACTTCGTACTTGTTTGCGAACTTGATATATCAATTGTGAGTCATTGGAAATTAATTACATTGGAGCTAGCAAGGTTCCGTACTCCGAAGGGGACACGGAATTTATATAGTTACAAAGGTAGMCTCTTCCCGCCACAGCGTTTCTAGCAAGGCCAGTCCTAACACCTAGCCCTAAGCTCTAGTGACGAGATACCCGGTATGTTGGTGGTGACTGCTCTCGTACGCCCGTACACCTTGGTACAAATTCGAAAGATCTATAGCTCTTGATAACTAACTGGAAAGCAAATGATAGCGAGATAGTGATATTGTAAAGCCTGCTTTTACACGGATGGAAGCTATGCAGGCTCATTGCGCTGCCGAGACTTAGACAAATCCGTCATAAAACATGCCTTTTAGCTAACATATACTTCGATATATAGTGCCCTTTACGTAGGGATAGGTTCTCTCCTCATCAATAATCATGCCCCTTAACATCTTCAGTTTTCTGCCACATGGATCTGATCCTGTTCTGCTGGATTGAGTCTTAATCCAATCTCAGTGCTTTCCCTCAGGATTTGCCGAGCGTCCTGACTGTCGACCTTCATATCTTCTTTGATTAAAAGGACGGTCAATTCTGGGACAAGCACAGCTTGCGCATATGCAGCTGCTCCCGCGGCTTTGACGACCTTGTCCGTAGCCGCTAGTTGACGGAGCTTGCCGGAGTATTTTGACGTTATAAAGTTCAACCTAGACACATGTTAGCTTGAAAATTTGATTGTATTGCAGTTGTAGCGGAACTAACATTTTATTTGCCCCTTGAGGACCGTAATAACCGCACGACAACCCTTCTATACTATCGCCCTCCAAGTCAAACTTGAAGACTTTGGCTTGTCCATCACTCAAAGTGCTCTCAAAACGACCGCGGAAAAACGTCGAAGGGTTAGGTACTAGAAGGCGTTCAAGTTCTGAAAGATGTTCTTGAATTCGCTTGTCGAACACATCCCAATCAATCGTGGGATATTTGTTATCCGTCCAATCCTTCTCTGCCGTATTCATCTTGTGACTTTCACAAAAGAGACGATCGTCTTTTAAACGTCGATTTGGCCTTAGAAGATATTCGCGTAGTATTTCTGGGTTGACAGGGGCGTTGCAGTTGGGGCAAAGCGACTGGTCTATTTTCGCGGGTGCATTTTGCATGTACTCATCATCATCTGCTGATAATAACGAAGCCAATTCAGACGGCGGCGAGCTGAGTGATGATAAGTCATCAAAATCGAAATCGAAGTCTGCGGCAGTGTATGCAGAACTGGGGGCGCTTGTGGTAGACTGCCCTGGAGGTTCCTTGAAATGGCTGACCGACAATGGCATATTGTCAGATGGGTCCTCCTTAAGGGGCGCAGGCATACGGAATATAGTGTCTTTTTTTTTCTTGGAGCCATTGGCAGTCGATCCTCTAGTCTTTTTTTGCGACTTGCGAGGGCTTGCAATGGTGATCTTTTTTGGATTCTTGAAGTTTTCGAAACTTTCAAATTTCCTGTCCTTCAAATATACTTCCTGGGGCATTTGGAATACGGCAGGKTTGTTCCCACTGGATTTGTTCCCGTATCCCTGACTGCTGCTCTTCTGTGATGATCTGATACCACCAAAGAAAGACCCGTCATCCTCCCTGGGTGTACTTGAAGAAGGCGGATTGCTCTTGTTCCCATCATCCCGCTTTCGTTTGCCCGCGCCTTTCTTGCTAATATCCTTTGCAACTTTCTGCTCAGCCTGTCGATCCTCTTCTTTCTTCCTCTCTTCCTCTTCCTCTTCCTCTTGCTTCCTTAATCGTTCGCTATCGCTCTCCTCCTCACTAGAACTCAATGGCTCATCGTCGGTGGCAGGTTCCGCTTTTAGACTTTGGCTGGGTTCTTCTTTGGGTATTGCATCGTTCTGGGATCCTCGTGCTATAAATCTGCCACCAGCTCGCGTTAGTGGTGCTCCAGCTGTATGTCTCGAAAGAGGAGGCATCTTGCGGCCGTCTCAGATTGGATGGACCGAATAATACTTCTCAGGTGATGGTGAGAGTACGGTGGGGTATAAGCTGATATTATATCGCGAGCGTAGTCGATAAGTGAGGCTGTGTTGGAATAGTCGCTTGTCGTATCTCTGATCGGAACAATTGCTTCCGTTCTGAATCGGGCCACAAATTGAATCCCTCGAACAATTCAAGGAGCGCTCTATGTCTTCGTTGAGAGTTCAGTGAGCTGGCCCGTCAAGTGTTAACTAGGCAGCATTCCCGCGAAGTCTGGTTACCCATGTGACAAGCCTTCAGGGACTCATCAATTGATCATAAGCATGTTTATTTTTAGGCGTCAAAGCAGACATAAGTATAGCGTATGCTCAACAAGGATTCGCGAAGCTTTGCACAGCAATTATAACGCAGTAGGAGCATCACAGCTCGGAGACGCGTCTGCCGCGTTCCTTCCTTGCGCGCTCCGCTTATCTTCACGTGTTTCTTATCTTTGCAAATACCGATGCCCCGTAGTATGAGACATCACCAAGTTACAGTAGATATATTAGAAATATTACATGGCAGAAATAAATTATGCACACGGAGTCACTGGCTCTATTGTGTGTCTAGTGTTAGGGAAACAAATGTAAACAGATTCATAGACGCCTCTCATCTCTAATGCTCGATAACCGCTACTTCGCCAACAAACCTAGGTAGAACACAGCACGAAGAAAGGAATATCAAAGTATTAGTATGCAAGAAGCGAGGTAATGATATATAAATAGAATAAGAATAAGAATCAGACCGTAAAGTGCAATGCAATGCAAGTTTAAAATGTCTCTCTTCTCTCACTCAAAAGTCATATGAATCTCACCCTCGTTGTGATTCGTACCTTCGGCCCAAGCATTGTGTCCAAAATCGACTGGCGTTGTTGCAGCGGAATGTAGTGGCGGCCGACTCATCGAGGAGATGTCTTGGTCGTGGAGTCTGTTATTACTATTGTTATTATAATTATATTCATTATCGAAGGTTGAGGCGCCGAGGGGGGTTATTGTCGTCGATGTATTATGGTATGCCGTGTCGAAAGTCAGTTGAACATCTTCTTCTGGATCGTAATCGTGTTTATTGGGGGAATCGTCATGCTTTGCTTTCGAATCACTGCTCGCTGGTGCAGGGTAAGAAAGTTCGGGGGTATTCTTTGTGGTGGATGGGAGACTATCGGATAAAGTACGAGCGTCATTTTCACTTTTGGATGGTCGTAATTCAGGTCGATCAGGGTTATTGTTATTCAAATCTAACTTGATCGGAGGCAGAGTCGACTCGAGTTGCTTGACCTCAATTTGCTCTGACGCTAGTTCTGCTCTGATGGCGTCAATATCAAAGAGGACACTATCGCGTCCCGACGACGAGTTTGGCGAATCGGGGTGTGGCACAAGACCTGGCTGATCGGGATCGTAAGTTTCCCAGCCTTTCTTTTTCGCCAAAGTTGATTTCTTAAAAAGACCGAATCTTTTCTTGTCTGGTTTCTGCTCCGCTTCTCTGCGTGCTTCGTCAATCTCACGAATGAGCTCTCGCTGTCGCTCCGCATGATTCTCCGGATCCGGGTCCTCGATCTCAGCAAACTCGTCGCTTAGCACCTCCCAGCCAACTTCACGTAATAACCGGGGCATCGCTGCACGGTAATTCATGTGTCCGCTCACCAGGTCCGTAACGTCAAAGTTCTCCATGCCCGGAACGTCGAGAACAGGAGCAAGACCTGCCACACGCATGATACCTCCGCTGGTAGCTCTGAATAGGTAACCAAGAATCCAGTCGTTAGACGAATAGCCATTCACGAATCTGCCGACTACGACGCTTCGCACTTTCAGATATTCGTCCTTGTTGGCCACAATTGGCGAACCGAACATATAAACATTCTGAACCAAGCCGTAAGCTCCTTTTTTGGCAAGCTCTTTGAGACAGGAAAAGATTACTCGTGAGCCAAGAGAGAAGCCGAGAAGTGTAATGGGTCTTTTCCCAAGATTGCGACTCATTATAGAATCTGCAAGAATTAGGCCGGCAGCATTGGCTCGCACCAAAGAGACATTCCAAGGATTATCAATGAGATAAGCAAGTTTGGTAAGGACAATGGGGAGTTGTAAAGCTCCCATTAACGCTGTTAGAATAGTGCTACCGAGAACTTGCTGTAAACCTTGAGTAAGAGCCTGTATATAATGTTAGCAGTCTTTTACTTTGCAGCGTAACGAAATGTATCGTATACCTCTGTCGCCAGAATGTTAATGGTAGAACCCATACTCTGCAGCATTTCCGGCTCCCAGACGACCGAGTAAAGATCGCCCATTATTGGATCGACCGTACTGAAAGGCAGTCGAACGTCATCGACTTTACCCGTCATCCATCCGGAAACAGTGACGATCAAATTGACTCGTTGATTGTTGTGAAGTGGGCGATATTCAAAAGTTTGAACGGCACCCGTTCGACGATGTGAAGCCTTTAGACCTGAATAAGTACCCGTGAGTGTCGCACCAGAAGCAATCAATGCTGTACCACCGGCTCCTCCCAGAAAAGCACCCGTTCCAGAAATTCCAATAGTCGTAAAACCAGCTGCCAGACCAGCACCGATGACCGGTGCTAGCAAACCTGCCGACAGACCAATAACCAATCCACCGCCAACAGTAGCCAGGCCCATTATCACGTACTTGGACTTCAGTGCCCTTTTACGTCGCTGCTCCATATGCTCCGATTCATCCCAAGTCTCCTTCTCGGCGGCTTGCTCCATTTCGAGCGCATCAATGACTTTCTTTTCAAACCGACAAATTTGCATCCAGGAGATTTTCATTGCCTCGCCTACCTGTTCGAGCAGGTAGCGCGAGCGGGCATCATAATTTGCTTCCGAAATAAGAACAAGAAATAAGTCACAGAGTACGGTCCATCGGAGGTCAATTTCTATATTCGCTGATTTGGGCATCTGAGAAGGTGTCTGGACCGCCGGCACTTCGCCGGCTTCCGCACCGTAAGCTGGAGGAGATTGAGTTTCCTCATAAGCTGGAGGCGAGTTCAATGGCGGAGAGTTGTTTTGCTTTTCGCTCGCAGGACTCGGTGGGTTCGGAGATGGAGTACCAAGTGATGAGCGCCCTTCTTCCGCCATTGGGTTCTTGACCCGAGAATTCTTCATCAAAGGATCGACAAGATCTGCTGCCTGGACTCCATGCTCAGCAAGTTGTTCAATCATGACTTGCTCTGCGGAATCAATATCCATATGGGCGAACAAACGTATCATCACCCCTTGGCTCCATTTCTTCATTGAGTCCACGGCTTCTTGCAAAGCCTTTTTGGAAGCCTTTGTTGTAGGAATCTTTTCCATGTCACTGGTCATTTTGTAGATGGCGAGGCGCACAACGCCAACATAAGCAATACGTTGACTCTCACTGAGAAGGTCCTTTGTGGCCTGTAATTGGCTGAGAGGATCGCGAGTATCGTCGTCAATACCGGCCGAGGTTCCATGACTTTCCTTGAAAAGATAGCCCGTATCCTCGTCCATACTAGTTACAGAATGAACATCGTCGTCGAACTGCACACGCGTATAGCCGCGACTGACGGCTCCAGACTTCATGTAGTCATCATCGTCTAGTTTCGAACCTTTTGCGACTAATCTGCCGTAGTCATCATAATAGTCCATCTCGCCAAGGGCGGGCATGGCTTTCCAGTCTCCCTCTCCATCACTTTCTTCGTCCGAATGTTGTTCGGTGAGTTTCTGGTGGGACCAGTCGGAAGCACCTGTCGAGTCATGTTTCGCGTGCGTACGCTTCTCTTCTTTGACATCTGTCGATTGTCGTTGCACTGGTGATTCTTCCACAGAGTCTTTATTATTATGCGATTCAGAACCACTATGACTATCAATCATGACGCCTAGCCCGGCAAGCGGAGCGGGAGCCTGAGCTTCAATCCTCTCGGTACCGTCCTCCCCCTTGTTTGTTTCCTGGCTCGTTTCGGCATGGTTACTCGTCGTCACTGGATGGTCTTGAGATTGAGGCGGAATATTGTCAGTGGAAGATGGTGCTTCCGAAGCGTCGTGAAATACTGGCGAGGCAGGATCGGAGTTTTCTGAATTGTTTCCCTCCTTCTTTGGTCGTATGGGTAACCCAAAGTCGTCCACTTCCACCTGGGTATCACCACCGCTCTGCTGAGGGATTGTGTTTGTATCAGGTACCGTGCCTGACTGTCCCGAAGACATGATAATGTTTCACAGATTGTGCAGACTAGGATCAGTTCTCAGACTTCGCACTGCCGGGAAATTATTCGTACAGGTGTCGTTAATGGACGATGTCTCTCGGAGCAACCCATCCGCGCGAACCCAACAGCGACATACAATCCGAGCTTTGCAGAGTACGAGGATACAAATTAGCGAAGTTTTAATATTTCCCGTCAGCTTGCTCAATATACCCGGCGTCTATTAATTGTAGAGTCGTGGTCGGCGGGGAGTCACGAGCGGAGACCGCATGAGACGGACAGGGCGGAGAACGTAGGTCGAGCTTAACGAACACGGCGGACAAAGGTCATAGGATCGTGGTCGATTTCTTCGCTAATGCTCACAGCTTAAAGGTCACCAGTGTGCCTGTTCCCTTTAGCTGAGTGTTGCGACGAAGGTGCGACAGAGGTAGTCGCATTGGAGAAAAGGAGTTGGACTTGCCGTGGGGAAGTCAATTTGTATGGCCAACTTGCTGCTGGCTTTCTGATTGGCCCAATTTTCGGACTTTATACACCTCAGCATTGAGCTTGACAATTCATCGCCTTCTATTCCCTTAAAAGATTTGACGATACGTATATTTATACAAGGTATAAAGTTAGCTCGCTGACTGTATATCCCAAAAAATTCCAAAATCTCTAAGAAATGTGGTGATGACGACTGATCTGCAAAGGAAGTGGCTGCCTTAGGCCCGTTTCCTCGACTGGGGTTAGGGTTATAGGCTATCTCTTGGCTATATTCCTCATGTGTGAGTTATTATATCTTCCATTGGCTACATGATGGCTGCCATACATCTATAATAGCTCTAGGTTGGCGATGATAACGATCAAGCCCCAGAAAGGCTATCAAGTACCTTATCATTGCCACATGCTATCCAAGAATTCAAGAAGATAGAAAACCAAGAGACAAAAGCGATTCGACTTGGCTGTGATATTTAGGACCCAGTTCATTCTTCATATCGGCTGCTGTTTGAGTCATGTTAAGGGCAGGCCGGGAAAGTCTTTGAAACAGCGGAGAAGCCCGTGTGTCGAGGATGACGAACGAGTAGAGATAAAATGGAAGCCCTAATCATCATTCGAAGATCACCACACATCGACCTGCTTATCTTCGAGAAGATAAGAGGTGTGGGAAAGGTAAAGAATTGTATGCATTGAAGTACAAGGCAAATCGTCTATTTTAATTTTCCATTGTGTCTTTTCTGTAGCTACTTTCGAAATATTGTAATCTAACAGCCTGAATCACAGGAGAGTTCTTACAGAAATCACAGAACATACCATCTCATGCTGGGGCCTTGAATTGTGGTCAAGAAGACTACAAACCCTGCTCCACCATAGTAGCCATACAAATCAACATCCCAAAATCATCTAACCTCTCACACCATTCAGATATATCTTTATGAGACTCAAGGTTTGCAGCCTTTCCGTCGCCCACTGTCGAAGCTTGTAGCGAAGACATTAAATCCTGCATTCTCAGTACACTTTCTTGCGACTTTCTACCAAGGAAACGTTTGTATTGTTTTGCCCACTCCTGGTTCGATGCACTTGACCATAGATCTCGTGAAGATGGCAGCGGCACGCGAGTATATCCATATAGACATTCGGTTCGCTGGGTTTCTGTAGCCGCGACGGCAATTCCGGAGAGTAACTCAATTCCATACAGCAGACAGTATGATCTACAATGTATGTTAGGACCATGTAACCACGGAAGCTTGAGCTCAACGATGGAAGTTGGACGAACCTCTTTATACTTTCCTTCAGTACCCAATTCATGCGCATTTGGCGAACATCGCGAGAGAGTTCGAGGGGTGACTCATAATCAGAGAGTATGTATAATTGTTTCCCGATCTCCTGCTCACCCGAGGTTTGTTAATCTCAATCTGGTTTTACATTGACTTGTCCTATCTTGTGAGAGACCTACACCACAATTTTTTAGCATAGAGTGCACCACCCCGCTGTGCTGCTTATTACAAATCAGAGACGACGTCCCTTCTCCCTGCACTATGATGTATATGAAAGTAGCTTGAAATGCAGCCAAAAGTGTTTCTACATCATAAGCCATATGCTAATCGACCTGTCAATGTGGAAGCTATGAACTGCAAGGGAAAGGGGAATTACCTCACGATGCAAACGACAATGCTCCTCGTATATCTTCCCCTTCACAAATGCACTACTTGCATCGGTCTTGGTGAAGAACATGTGCATGAGACTTGCGCATATTGCCAACGGCTCCGGTAGACAAGAATGTATACCGGCATCGGAGATACAGTCTTGTACCGATTGATCTCTCAAGACACATTGTGGGTGAATGAAATGAGGAAGATTTACACGGATCATCATTTCTGGATAACCCTTTATCTGGCCTCGAAGGATTTTGTGTGTCAGGGTTTTTGCTGCTGTGGTAGTAGTACTTGAATGTTTCGGAAGATGATTCCTCGGTTCGAGGGTTCCCCTGGTGAGGGAGGATGAATTTGGAGATATTGACCTTAGGTTTGCAGTCGAAGGACTGATTCGAAATAATGCTCCATTGATGGAAGTGTCGTTCGGGTTGAGTGCCGGTACAAACCCTGATAAGCTGTTGGTTATACTACTGTCCCAAAGAAGCGGAGAAGCCTGAAGCGTTCCGGACGTCTCATTTTCATGATTGGAATTCAAGTTCGTATCAACGAGAGATGAATTTAATAGACCACTATTCCCTTCAACTTCATTCCAATCAATGAGCTCGGTAGGCCGAAGCAAATCGCCCACAGACGTGGCATTAGCAATGTTATCTGAGAGATGAAATGATGCATCATGCGTGTACTGTTGAGTAGATGGACGGAGATTGTTCCGGTATCTGAATCTCAACGTAGGGTAATGGCAGGGTAGTCTGCGATCCACACAACGTGAACACGGAGAGGCAAGCGAACATCGGGCCTTGGCTGACCGACATTGCTGGCAAGCTTTCCTGCGTGTATTTGGCATTATTTCCGCTTTACTCCTAGATCCACAGAGTGACTAGGGGATTTGAAAGCAGCAAGCAGGATTGACCATGAAATGCTTCAACGGAGAGTGTGGTTTGTCATCAGCAGAAATGAAATCCGCGGCGATTCAGCCAATCAGAAGCTCGCATTCTCCGTCACTTTGGAGAGTCCGCGGCGTATGCAACAACTACTCAATGATGGAATGATTTGCGATCGTTGCGCTGAGATCCTAATTTCGGCCGAAATTGTTTGCTGAACGATGAGCGGATGGATGTAGCTGAAGATTTTTTCTGGCACAACCTCAAAGAGACGATGGTTATAAAGGAGGATTCCTCCTCCGGAACATGAATTTTCCTAAGATACTCATACTCACAGGGCATCATAAGTATCTAGAATACGCTCAAAAACAACCATGGCACCTATCCGCGTCGGCCTTATCGGCCTGTCTTCAAGCAAACCAGATAGCATGACAGTAGGCGCCTGGGCTCATCTAGCTCACCTCCCATATCTACTATCTTCACCAGACTACGAAATTGTTGCACTCGCAAACTCATCTCAAGAGGCAGCTGAGAAGGCCATCAAAGTATACAATCTMCCAGCCACAACCAAGGCATACGGCAGTCCAGAAGAGATTGCTAAAGACCCCGATGTTGATCTCATCGTCATCAGTGTTGTGGTTATGAAGCACTATCAACTCGCCAAACCGGCGCTACTAGCTAAGAAAAACGTCTTTGTCGAATGGCCTCTGGGAGCTAGTCTTGCTGAGTCTGAGGAATTGGCGGCATTGGCAAAAGAGAATGGTGTCAGGACTATAGTCGGATTGCAGGCGCGCGCAGATCCGCTCGTGGATAAGCTGAAGGAGTTATTGGAATCAGGCCAAATAGGTAACATAACGAGCAGTTCTGTTTTGGGACCTATGAGCGGCTTGCCGACGGACTCTTGGTTTGATGGTGGCGAGTATTATTTGGACATGAAGAACGGTGGTAATAATTTCATGATATTTTTCGGTCATTGTAAGTTATTGTATGAAGATGATCCAGTGTCGTGCCATATGCTTATATCAAAGTGCACAGTCTTCGACTCCTTTACACAAGTCCTTGGCGAATTCGTCGAACCGCATTCTATCCTCAAAGCCGCCCGAACCAAGATTGCGATTCGGGGTAGCGATGGTAGTATCAAAGTACCTGAGTACCCTAAGAACACTCCTGACCATATCCTGGTCCAAGGGGTGCTCAAGGACAGCGGCGCAGTAGCTTCGATCTGCTCCAGAGATCTCATGCATACCGTGGATGGCATCGGCCTTCGATGGTTGATCACAGGCACCAAGGGCGAGATAGAGGTTACCGCACCGGAAGGACAATGGCAAATGTCAGATCCAGGAAGAAAGCTGCGACTCAAAATTGGTCAAAATGAAACTGTCGAGGTCCCCTATGCAAATAATGCGGACAAGAGCTATCTCGAGCGGCTGAGCATCAATGTTACTGGAGTGTATGAGGCGTTCTTGAAAGATGATCAATCACACTATGCGACTTTTGATTCGGCGTTGAGGACCCATGTCTTGTTGGATGAGATTTTGAAGAGATCTGGATTCAATGCCTGAATAGGTAGTTGAATAATTCGCTGTCAACTGGTCTCCCTTGGTATACCTAGGCACCTACATAGATAGATACCTCTATTCCTATAATTTGTGTTCCATGGTATGAAAACGAGCATTCTATACCTAGCCCAGGAGGTAGATAGACATATTATAGTTTGTTTTGTCAACTGATTTTTTGGATATGGGAAAACATGGCAGCTAAGGCAATCTGTTATGATGCCATCCAGACGCATAACAAAGCCCTAACCCTAAGCCCCTAAAATAGAATCACTTTTCATCCGCCAGCGATGGGTGTACTATGTAGGGTGTTCGGTCATTGGACTCTGGCTTTGAAAATTATATGCCGATGTATTACGTCGTCGGCCTCGTACAATCATGAAACACTGGCCGAAAATCAAGCATTCGCACGGACTGGGGCTGTACAAAAACAGCAAAGTCTCCCGAGGAACATGATCGACAGAACAAATCATAGCGCTCAAGTGGGTTTAGTATACGCGGCTCTCGTGGCTTGTCTCAAGCATTAGTGCATATTTGCGAACGAATGTGACTGCCTTGGTGACATTCTTCTTATCTATCTGATTAATCGATGAATATCAAGACATTGATCTCCTTGCCTGACATGAGCAAACATGTACTTATGTTCTTACATTCTACATTCAATGTTTCTGCTCTCGTCAACTGCAACCTAGTATCATTGACAATCACCGACAACCATGTCCGCCGAGGATGGAATTCCCCTTCGATCGATCAACGATGATGATTCCCTTGACGAATTCTCGGACTATGAATCGCAGCCTCTGAACGGGCGACGCAATTACCAACCACCCGCAAAACCATCAATCAAGTCTAAATTAGTATCATGTTCGTCTCGAATTCCAAGCTATTGCACTTCATTGACACAATGTCGACATGCGTATTGCAACGCGCACCCCCGATCATCCCGAGCGATAATCTGCCGATACATTCAACGACCGTTCTGGGGACTTGTAGTACTATTGTGAGTACCTAGCAGTATGCTAATCCCCTCAATAATGTTTATTAATCCTATAATGTTGTTGGTAGAGGACTGCTGAACGTTCTCCATATCGGCGTGAACTGTATATTCTTCCTCTTTCCCGATGATTTCGACGATCGACTTGATGCGTGGCTTTTCCCTAATCACCAATTGTCCCTATCTCCACACTGGGATAGGCACGGAGTTCCTCTCAGCAGATGCCACTCTCATAACGACTACTGGCGCGATGTCCCGCTCAAATCCGCACTTCTTGCTGGCTGCATCGGTGTTGAGGCAGATATCTGGTTGTCAGATCATGATCTGCTTGTCGGCCACAATCCGTTTGTGCTTAACCGCGACGAGAGTCTGCGAATATTGTATCTCAATCCATTACTGGACATCCTACATCAACGCAATACCCGGACAAATCTGCTGAATTTGCCGGACACCTTTCACACCAATGTTCCGATGGCGGGAGTTTTCGCCTCGGATCCAGCGCAGACTTTGGTCTTACTAATTGATTTCAAGACGGACGGCGACAAGCTTTGGCCATACGTGATGGAACAATTGGAACCTCTGCGTGAGGCTGGCTATTTGACGTTTTTCAACGGGACTAGTCTTAACGAAAGACCCATCACCGTTGTCGCCTCGGGCGATGCACCGCTGCGCCGAGTAATAGGAAATGACACCTACCGCGACATTTTTTATGATGCCCCGTTAGATAAATTGACACTGTCACCGACACCTAGCCAAGATCTGTTATCACCAGACTACGACTTTTCGAACAGCTACTACGCCTCAGTGAACTTCGGGAAAACAATCGGTGGTCTCCATCGAAATAGGTTCTCGCAAGATCAGTTGACATTGATTCGTGCGCAGATCGAGGCAGCTCATAGACGTGGCCTCAAGGTTCGCTATTGGGGCACGCCGAGCTGGCCTAGAGGGCTGCGCAATCACGTATGGCATGTGCTGGTGCGTGAAGGGGTGGATATTGTCAATGTGGATGATTTGAGAGAGGCGACGAGACAGGATTGGCGCAAGCATCGAAGTTGGCTTCTCTGAACATAATTATACCTTGGGAACAACATATGTACACGAAACTTTTATTCGATACGGAGGGTCTCTAGCGTTGACGGGTCATTGGGGCTGAAAAGCTTCCAAGTTTGTGTTGATAAGTCTGCTTGGCATGCTCCGTATACATGTATTTAGGGAACTATAGAAAGATCATTTCTCATTCACCACTGATCCAAGTTTATGGATTATCTCTGTAGAACAATGTCCTCAAGCGTACAGGACAGACCCTAACTCTATCCATGACAGCTAAGTAAGCTATGTGGATGATAATTCCAGAATCCCGTCAAGCGGCGTACCGCCTCGCGGACTCAGGCTGGCCCATTTTTACGAAATCTGACTGCCTTTGGGGTTCTGTGCTCGGGAGTTTCAAGGGATCACCTTTCTTCATTGGACAACCCATGAATGGAAACACGATATGCAATGTCGTGATATTTGAAGCGGTTACTTTGGAGTCGGCCTTACCATTGAAAACATGGAGCCGCATTCAGTACCAAGGTATCCGTGGATTCACAAGCCTTGAGATGGCTCAGATACTTGCCAAGGAAGAACCGAAAGTCATGACACAGTAGGCAACTGGGAAACATCCAAACCGAGGCTTAGTTCTCGTATTGAGACTTCTCGTATTTGTACTGATGGAAGATAAGCGGCACCCTCCGAAGAGCCTCATTCTTGAAACCATGAACCATGGAAACCGCTGCACGTGGTCCCAGTTCGGAAATAATGGTAAACAAGCCGAACTCGGTAAAAAATGGTTACATGCGTCCTTCTGGACGATAAGAAGCAGCATAAATTTGTTGCATAAATCAATCTGATAATCGAATAATCGAGAAAAAGCCGTGAATAGCCGCTGCTTGCCGTCTGCTTGCCGTCTGCTTTCATCCTACTGAATCCTACGAGCTTCGGAGGATAATCGAAAAGTGTATTTCTTTGTTGAGACTCAAGGCTACTCTTGAGTGAATGTGCATTATATATCTACTTTATCAGTTAGCACGTCGCCAATTATTGCGCTGAAACAGAGATTCGCAAGGGAGGGATGACAATGACGTCGTATTCTCAGCTCGGGGAAGCTAGCGATGACTTCCTCTCCTCCGGATTGGACGTCCTTCGCTTCGACAAGCCTCGGTCGTTTATCATGAGCGAATGGCGTTGCAGATTATTGCTTTAGCTTGTCTTGGTCAATCAAACTACGTATGCGATCAGACACAAAGCATCATATTCATGGAGGCTCAACTGTCTTGGCCAGTGAGGCCGCCCCCATAACCCCGCAAGCCCTGTGGAAGAAAGACCTGTTGTGATTTGATGGAGTGGAAAGACTGTGGCAATGCAGATGAGGTGGGCCCTGAAGAGACGCATGTCATAAGAGGACAAAATCATTTCTGGCGTCAGTCCCCCATTCTCCAACTACAGTAAACATCCAATTACTACCTGTCTACACAATCAGATATCAACAACGACTGTCTATGCCCGCAACTATCCCAGTAATGAACGATACCGGTACGTTTCATCGTTCCATCACCCTGGATAGAGAATATTATGCTAATACGTGGTATTTGCACAGGCGTGGCGAACAACGTCACTGGCGTCGCCGGCGCCGGTTTACGACTCGCCCTGCTGCTAAACGCAGTAGCATGTCAGGTCGCAAACCTCGGCGTCGACATTCACAGCATCTCCAAAGGGATTGCGCTCTTCTCGACAAGTCTCAAACAGCTCGGCCAGAGCCTACAGGCCGAACACTCGGTACACACTCGAGAATGTATCGATACAGCGCATCAGATCAGCAATCAAGCTCGAGCGGTGTTTGAGGAGGTGGAGGATATGCTGGAAAGAGTTCAAAAGGCAGAAGTAGAGCCAGAACAAAAAGATGTTCCCGTACAGCAGAGGTTCAAGGACTGTTTCAAGAAGCAGCGCGTTACCTATTTGTTAGCACAGTTGGAATTGCTTAAGTTGAGTCTTATGGTGATGACACAGATACTGCATCTTGGGCGCTTGCAGGAGGTTAAGAGGTTAGTCTCAACTACCAACCCAGTATTACTTTGCACTAATTTTTGATGATCAGTGTCTTGAATACCCTCACCGACGAACTGATCGTCCAAGAACGAGCCGACGCTCAAAACATGCTCATCGTCAGGTACTGGTCCACCAAGAAACTCGACAGATTATACGAACTAGCTCGACAAGAAGCAAAAGAAGCTCCACGTCCAGCCGTCCGTTTCGACTCAAATGAGAAGAAAATAACGACTCCATCCAACAGTCCATCTTTGACAAAACTCCCAATCATCCCGCTGGGAGTTGAATCGTCACTCAACTCTATGGAGGAATCGCCAAGTGATATGCTCCGACTGACTCAGGAAGTTCTAGATGCGTTACTGATACGCTGGATTAGAGTTGAAGCCGGTCAGAGCGTGAGATCCATGCCACGGGCTTATGTATCGTCCGGAAGCGACAATGAGTTATCCGACGACGACAGTATCGATCACCCGACCCAAGGGTATTATATCGAAGGAGTAACCACAGACTGGCGAAAGCCTCACTCGCAGGAAGCTCGAACTCAGGCTGCACAATTACGGAAGATGTATTCCGATAAGCAGGCGCATGTCCACAGCGACTCTGATGGTTCTGAAGATTCGATTGTCAAGAGCGGAAAGCGTCAAGGCCATAGAAAAAGGCATCATAAAAGGGCGTACGCCAATAGCGAGTATGACGATATGCCGGAACAGGGGCAGATGGACAACAGTACAACTACCCCGACCACATCTCGACCATATTCCTACTCCACGACCAACACAGTCCCAGGCTCCGATGCCGAAAATCACTGGCGGCACGCAAGCGGCTCTTCAAAACCTCAACCTACCGTTCAGACTCAAACTCGACCAATTCCGGTCCCTCAGCCAATGACAAACAACTTGAGCGTGAACACCGGCGTACAACCAGAACGCCTAGCCACCTCGCAGCCAGGAGCAAGAGGTATACCATCGAGCCCATCAATACGCAACGCGCCGTACGCAAATGGCTCGTCTTTTTCTTCCTACTACAAGACACCCACAAATGGGTTTCCACCTACACCTTCAAGCTATACTCATCAACAATCATACTATTACCCTCCACAACAGCAACAGCAACAGCAACAGCAACAATACCGACAGTACGCTAACCCACCACCACCCAATTTCGTGCGAACCCTATCAGACAATACCCTTCACCCATCACAACAACAGCAATATCTCACGCCTCCAACCCAACAACACCGCCACCGATCATCACGCAACAACCGAACCTCAAAGGGGAGCAGCAGCGGCAGCGGCGGTACGCGTAGTCCGTCACCATACAACCGCCACAAAGACCTCAAACGAACGGCCATGCGCGGAATACTAGGTGCGAGTGCCATAGGCGGGTTTATGGATGCTTTGGAGGCTTTTAGTATTATCTGATCTTTTCTTTTGTATTGATTTTGTATCAGATATGACGACGATTACGATTTATGATTACGATCCTGATGTTTTTTTTGTATGATATTTCCATGTTTGCGCAGATTATGATACCTGAATTATGATTATGTACGATTTTGTTATATCCTTCAGCCGTTCATGCAACGCCTACTTATTTATACTTTATATACTCCAAGCCAACAGTAAACTCGCATAGGCGGCTAAATGATTGGCCGTTCACGTCGCTAGATATAACACGAATGCTTTGATAGCGCCGAATGGATTACTAAAAACAGACAACCAGCTGGCGGGCACATTAAGTCCTCAACTAGAGAGCTGTGAGTATGACCATTTGGGGGATCAAAGCCCGAGAAAATCTAACTATGGAGATCTTGGGAGGGGTTTTCCCCCTCTCCGACGATCTTGAAATTTGGAAATTGAAATTTCATCCTGACTTTATTATTCATTCAATAAATCGTGCCAGGAAGGCAAAATGCCGAACGTCGGCCGCCCAAGTCGCGACTGCCACGCCTGTCGCAAACGGCGTATCAAGGTACTCCTCCTATCTACATTTCTTCAAACCCCTTTTTGAGAGCCTTTTGAGCCATATCTAAAAATCTATTCTACATGGACAGTGCGATCTCCTCCGGCCCGAATGCACGCAATGCCAACGCAAATCCCAATCCTGTCCCGGATATCGAGACGAGCAGGAGCTCATGTTTCGTGTTGAGAGTGTTTCTACCTTTGAAGCTAAGAACGCTGGTGGTAATAATGATGACAAGGGAGGGGTAGATACCGCTGATGAGCGAAATGTCGATGAGCAGCCTACCAAGGCCGAAAAGTGATTTGCGATAGAATATTTTGAGGGTATGTTCATGCGTATATGCATGCATGTATGTATGTACGAAACGAAGAAAGGACATAATCAAATGGGTATATTGTGCTCAGAATGTTGGGAGTTGGAATATGCCATGTTCGGGAACCCAGTCGAATTCCATTTCCATGGGGAACATGTCGTGGCCGGTACCGTTGCTGCCCATCGCAGGGGGGAACGAATGGTTGTGTAGATTTATTAGCTGTTGATTTTGCTGCTGCTGGAGGTTCCACATGTTTTGTGGATGGATTTGGTACTCGTTTCCGGGGGAGACGGTTGGTCGGACCCAGGATGTTGGTTGGGTGTAATTAGGGTAGTATGTATTTGTGGTCGTGGTTGTAGCACCTTTGGTCACGCTGCTGGTCACTTGAACCGCGGTCATGTTATGGGCAGACATGTTATGATAGCCACCGAAATGGTGAGATTGCTGTGGATTCTCAACATGCGGCGGTTGCTGTTGCTGTTGTGACAAATGTTCTCTGACATAAGAAAAGTTCACTTCATGATAACTGATTGGTGTTGGCAGGGGCACTATTCCTCCGTGCCAGGAATCTGACACCGTTGACGTCGAAGGACCGACAGCAACTTCGTTACTGTTACTGTTATTGCTGTTGCCGGCATTGTTGTTTCCAGCATTGCATTGAACTCGTTGCTGCGCTTCTTGATCTGTGCAGTGTTTCATAAACCGTTGCAACCAGTCTCGTGATTTGCCTCCTACAACAAGTAACCATCGCGCTGGAATTGGATACTTGGATGCAGCGCTTGCTTCAGTGAGTCTTTGAGTCAATTGCCCTAGGTAGTTCTCTACCTTGACAGTGTCAGGTTTAATGACTTCTCCTAGTGCACCAGACTTAACAGAAAAAAAAATCTTCAGCAATACCATAAGGCCCAACACGGTGCGGGAGTAAGTCAAATTAGGCATTTTTCGCATGGTATGTACGTCGCATTCCAGGAATGTGTTGAGCAATCCCTGTGCAGCGTGCATCCACTTGATGGTAAGGTCAACTCGAATCGCACTGAGCGGTTCTGCTGGCTTTTTGAGAGCTTTCTCTCCATCCGGAGCAGGAAGGGTGTAATATTGCTGTTTGATGGCATCTGGGTCGCGGTATCCTTCGCCAATACCAAGTTCATAGACCACCAAGGTGGTGTACTGAAACTCCAGCATCATTGGGACTGGTATGAATTAGGAAATGTGTAATCACAGCAGGATAGACTACTTACCAGTAAGGAGTTCAGGATTAATATCCTCTTTCCAGTCTTCCATCTTTTTATCAAACAGGCGGAGCACACCATTGACACGAGTTTCAGACAGCAGAGCCGTTGAGCTGGTATCGTCGAGACCGAATGATGACAATGCCTCGTCTGTGATGGTTTGAAGACCGAACCAGCTAGCATAACGTCTGTCTGAATCATGCGGAGAACGAGAGAGCAGCCGCACACACTCTTTGATCCAGTCGTTATAAGGCAGTAAGTTGGGTCGACGGGTTCGCATAGCCACGCTATGAAAGTTAGTACATATTACGAACATTTCGTGAGAAAAACTTACTTTGAAGCTAGATGATAGCAGGCGAGTATTGTACGAGCTTGTTCGGCCATCTGTTCATCAAATTTGCTCGGCGGCTTAACATGTTTCTGCCCAGGCGCAACTTTCCGAGGCATGCGCTTTCTCGAGGCAATCCCAATTTCCAACGCCATGGTAGCAGCGATATGCGAATATTGATATGCTTGTATCTGCGAAGGCAGCTCCGGTGGAAGGTAGTATATGTTCATCAAGAGAAGTGCCTGCACCATTTCCAATGATTTTTCCGCCTTGAAAAAGAACCGCTGCGCGTACATGGTGAGCATTTCACGGTTGAGAGTATTTGCGAGACCGTTGTCAACTGCGATAGAAGTGCCCGCTAGGATGGCTAGGAAGAGCACGGGTTTTGTAGTACGGAGGTGACGAGCGGTTGTATCGGCGGGCAAGACCATGAACGGGAAAAAAGCAAGCAGATCATTGATAAAAAGTGAAACCAAGTCCTCTGCTGTACTTATAGAGATGATACCGCGGTCTATGACATCCGCATCGCCATCAGGAAAACTCGAGGTTAGAGTCAATGCCGGAGTACCGCCTACGGAAGAGCTCCCGTCACGAGACATTTGCGAAGTAGAACCAATAGCGGGAGACTGCGACGTATCATGAGACCTATTCGATGAATTGTATTGAATGTCCTGATAATTCGGCGGTGGTCGTTTCACTGCCTCCGTTCCAAAATCTACCTCGTCCGCCCCTTCGTCTTCATCCACACTCTCAGTCTCTTCTTCACCTGCCGTCTCCTCGACAGCCAAACGTCGTTCCTTCAGTGCCGTGCGCATCGCAGCCATCTCCCTTTCCAACTGAGCGACACGGGTATCCGTCCGTTTCCGCGGGCGACGCCGCTGCGGCGCGACAAATATACATGCCCTCTTCGCCTTTGCGCATCGTTGACACTGGTTGGTCGCAATTGGGTCGGGGAGACAGCGGACCTTCAGCGACCGGCAGGATTCGCAGGAGCGGTTCAATTGTTGGGCGGGAGTTGAGCGTGGTTCCATTTGGTCGTGCGAGGCTGCGGGTTGAGTGGACATACTCGCATGAACGGCTGGCTGCATACGAGTGTGGTTGGCTGATTCAATCGAGTGTTGTGACTTGCAGGTGATCAATAGTCAGCACGTATCAAAGGTCTGTACAGATTTGCTACGTCGCATCAAGATCGTAGGCAGAAGTTATGGCGGGGTGGTAACAATAGCGACACTGAACACAACAACATTCACGGCCATGCTCGATCGTGCAATGCCCTCAGTAACCAGACCGGGACTGGGTATGGTAGACTGGGTTTACTTGCTGCCCGTCCTCCACAGATAGACATATGGCATCGTCGCAGGCAGCATTGCTGGAATACGACCTGTGGATCGATCAAAGACATTAAATCCAGAAGCCTGAAAGACAAGGCAGAATTGGGCGGCTGTTCCCGCGCTAAGCTTTCCTGGGAAAATCAGCTAGCCAATCAAAGAGCTTATTTCAAAGTCCGATATACTGCCATATACAGTTAGTGTAGAAACTTATATCCGATCCTGTTTAATCTAAGAGCCAATCAGAAGCTGTAGAGAGATGTCGTAGATCATGACTGTTGTACTAGGCCCGACACGTCAATCTCTATTCGTTTGTTTAGCCCTAATAGCCTATGTTGGTAATTTACCTAGACTCATATTCGGCATGCCAATTCCTTGGGAACCTAGATTGGATGAGTATTGTCAAGAAAAGGCAAGATTGTCGGATTGATGACCTCTGCCTAGGAATATGCAGAAGCCTTGGATTGGCAACAGGTAGCTCGACGTCACTGTGAACATCAGATTGAGGGCAATCTAGGCACTCGCAGCAAAGAACAGCCCATTGGCTGTCTAATGTTCAATACCTACAGACACCTACATCTCCTACAAAAGTAAAAAATTGCATTGAGTCTTGTCCCCCCACTCGATCACTTCCTATTGAGATTGCAATGGTCGACGTGGAGTTCAACGACACAGATCGTCCTGCACTTATCAAAAATTTCGATGATTTGCTTGGCTGAGCCCGAGAGTTGCTTTCAAGTACGTCCAAGACATTCCTATGGTTGTCTCACATTGACAACCTTCGATAGATCGTTACTGATCTCGGGGCAAACCCGGCGACCGACAAAGAAGAACATTATCGAGTAGATCATGTCTGTCTTCTGAATACCTTATTCTACCAAGGTCCAATTCATAATTTGATAGTCGAGCCACGTAAGTCGCCCGTCCCTATCTCTTGTGGATAGACTACTGTGCACTAAGCTAAGATCATATTTGACAGGTATTAGAAGAAAAAGTCCACCCATCTCAAAATATGGATCGTGCTACAAAGACAGAGACTGGAAGCGAGAAAGCACGACTGCTTCGTCAACGCTAGAAAGTAAAGATTCGTCCTTGTCGCAGCAAGACAGAATAAAGACTCCACTGCTCAATAATTCGGATGAAGCAATAGAGTTGCTTAGGGTACATCACAGTATTGTACTGATTCAAATCTCTCTTAAATTGAGAATCTAACTTGTGTATGGTAGTATCACACAGAAAGTCGTTGCTAGCGATATCTTCCCATACCAGTCTACCCAAATATACTGCACAAGCGCTGATTCTATACTCGCTGCCTAGATCAATTCCGATCTACCGGGTTGACTCCGGGATTATCGAAATATTCGATGTCAGAATTGGCAGCTTGGAATCTCTAGATTGAGCCCCTTGCCACATGCCAGTTGCTCTCTTGAATTCTTACATCTATTTCATTGAGTCAGTAGATGCTCTTGGGAATTATTCGGTGTGATGGAAGTTGAAGCACGGCTCTATGTGCCTCCCAAAACACGCCTTTGTAGCCCGAGGGTGATGGGAGTTGTGTCACAGACACTGCGAGGAATCTGTATACCAATCGTTCAAAGACCCCAATATAGATTGGGTGACTTTATTGGGATATAGCCCGATTCAAATTGAAGCCCCCGTCGAACATTTTATTGCATCCATGACTGTCTTTGTTCTTGGGCGGGATCGTAGAACGCGTGAGCTGCAAGACTTGAAATGGCAGGACGCTTATGGCGGCAGTAGTGCTGCTGTGATGACTGCCGCGTGGTTTTGAGTTTGTTGCTCAGATAGAAGTCTCGTGTGTTCCAGGGTTGACTGACGGTAAATTGCAAGTCTTACATATCATAACGTGGGAATATTCTTGACCTCGGCTGAGACTCTCCATTTGAGAGTTGGCGCAGGTATGTCGCATAAGATACCGAGTGAGACATGTAGCGCGCACAAATGACAATAGAGAGGGATATATACAGACGATATATCAAGAAATTATAGGGTGACCAGAGCTTGGTGATGGAGCGAAAGATGAGAAGCAAGTGGGGAGGGAGGCTCAAGCTAGATTTATAAATAGACTGGAGTTCAGGCAGCAAGGCATTTACTTCTTAACGATTGACTCCTTAGTTGCACATGCCTTTTACTGATCGATAATGAAAGTATGGACAAAGAGACTAAACATGTGCAGTATCTCTAGTGAATCCTAAATTAAACAAAAAAGAAAAAAGCGAGAAACACATTCAACCTCTTTGTTCTTTGGCAACGGTCATCTCTATTGACAAAATGAGTATAATCTTAGAATAGTGCAATGCAAGTGCTAAATCTCAAAGAGACTCCACTACATTGGCAAGCAGAGATTAGGGAAACTTGTTTTCAGAGCTAGAATAGGCTCTCTTGTTCATAAAATGACTGATAACCATCTGCAACGAAGAGATTTCCTGCCAGCAAATGATTTCATTCTTCACAGATCATTCAAAAAAGGAACATAGCCCTTGTATAATGCGCAGATCCTGATTATTAAATCTATTGCATATGGGGACAATCTCGAAAACGACTGTGGAAGCGACATTGCAGATGGTAGTCAAACCTGAAATTGTCTCTCAACCTGAGTCATGATACAACATAGATGTGCAGACTTGTTTTAGATGAGTCGAGGATCGTGACCATCGCTTATCCGTGGACGGCGTATTGAGTGTGTAGTGCAAAGCCGCTATACGAAAGTTTGAAGGGTCACTGACGAGCGGGATAGGAATGTATGCATGTCTCACTGTGTTGATAATTATCTCCAGACGGCAGTCAATGCAAGCATGAGGTTAGAAGTAAGCTCATGGACTGTTGGTTGGTTGTAGATCAGATCCACCAGCCCGTAGCCCGCCAAGGCTCTTCGTTTCAACGACTAGTCAGCTGTCATGGTAGGGCGGAATTCTTGTTGCATGATCGACATCGGCGGCGTTGCATTGCGTGAGCATACAATTGAACGGTATTTCCCTGTGCCGAAGAAAAGTGAGATAGTTGTGCAAAGGAGAGATCAGTACTGTAATGCTCCGTACAGGCTGATGCCCGCCAAGCGATGCCAATATATGCCAAGATAAGCCAAGGGCGCATGACGACAGCCAAGCAGATCAGGGATCTCAACGTGCCCAAACAGGAAACCCATCACGCGTGCGCCAGTCAGCCTTTAGCTTGTGCTTCCGCACAAGGTACGGAGTATCCATGTAACAACTGACTCGTCAGATACACCGGTCAATCAAGCGAAGTCTTCCCCTTCCAGCGCAAAGTCGAAACGCATTCGTCAGCGTCCAAAAGAACGCGTGGCACGGAAAAGCCAGATTGCGTCTGATTGGATGACTCCACTCGAGCGGCCAATAACAGGACAGATGACGGGGAGATAACAGCGAAATTAATCAGATCATTTAAATTACGTAGTAAAGCCAATTGCGTCGGCCAGACAATGGAGACACGTGAGATGCTGAGGCTGTTTCAATACGTCGCATCGCTATATGCATGGCAGTACGACTGCCTACATAGTCCTACGTGTAGATGTTAACCTGAAGTTTCTCAATTTCTGAAGAGGTATCATAGTACCCTAAGAATATACTGTGTACGTATATGAATACTTGGCATCAGGCATAGCTGCTTGGCATGTTCGGCAGGCGTAAGCCACTCTCGATCTGCCGCCAAAAGGGGGCGCCAAGAGGCGAGGCGTCCGGCAGCAGGCTCTGATAAGATCAAGAATCCATCTGACGCGTACGATTCGGCTTTTGATTTGATTTGCGGTGAGATGAGTGTACATACTCAACATGATCTGTTGAGTATTGGACGAATATAGAATGCAGAGTAGAATGCAGACCGAAGTGCACACTGTAGAGTGACCGGTTATCTGATTATATTACAGACATGCGTGGTAATCGGAGAAGAAGAAAAGATCGCGTAGATAAGACTGGAAATCGGGCACGTTACCCACTGTATTGTAATTACCAGCTAGCTCAGTTTGGCCTACGTACGCACCGTCGTAGGTTTGTATGGACCCAGTATGGGGTAAATTCCTGCCATTTGCATTCGCCATGTCAAGACTCTCGCTCTTCGCTTCTCTCTTAAAGTCTCTTTAAACCTCTACACTTCACTCTCACTTTACGCAACCCCTTGTATATACTAATCGCATTCCAGTCGATCATTGCATTATCCATTCTATCACAAGCTGCGTTGTCTGAGTCGCCTGTGCAGCTTCAAGCCGTATCTCCTCGTGACCGTCCTATCAACCTCTTCAGACCGCGGCAACTGCTAAATCGCGATTTGACTTCTTCCTTACCGCTTGCTCTGGCGACACCGTGTACATAGTCCAGCCCAGCCCTTGAGGCTTGTTGCGTGTCTTTTTTCCTTTCTTTTCTTTTCTTTTTTTCTTTTAACAATCACCTCAACATAATGCGCACAACACCGTTAATATGGGCCTTGATAGCCGCTACAGCAAGCGCCGCGGTGGTCGACACCAGTTTCATGGACGAGAGGGAAAAGCTGGCCAAGGACTGGACCGGAAAGGGCGGTGATCCAGCGTGGAAATATTTTCGTAAGTTCCTTGAGTTGTCATCGTGTTCGGTATTTCCGTCGGAGTATCATACCCTTGGATGGAATACTGTTCAGAACGTCCGGCTAATATACTCCTCTAGATGAATCTTCGTGAGTTCAACTACCTAGGTGGGTTTCTTAGTGTCATTGCTAACAAAGCATTGCCTTGTAGATTTAGTGGTCATTATGATGGTCGGTATGTATTAGACTCGTGGACAATGCGCAAGGACCGGGTGTGCTGACTCGACCTAGTTATACCGACAAGGCCCTTGATCACGAGGATCAAAATGCGCATTTATCAGCCCTAATCACAACATACTTGTCATTTATGGATGAGCTAGGAGTAGAAACCTGGATCATGCACGGCACATTACTAGCATGGTGGTGGAACCAAAAGGTGATTTGCGCCTTCTTTATCACCTTAATAGCACCTTTAACAGTGTTTTGAACAGATCTTCCCCTGGGACGACGACCTAGACGTCCAAGTCTCCGAACCAGGCATCCACTTCCTTGCCGAGAACTACAACATGACCGAACATAGCTTCGAAATCCCCGGCGTCGGCGCACGCACATACAAGCTCGACATCAATCCTCACTACATCGTGCGAACAACCTTGGACAGACAAAACGTCATTGACGGCCGATGGATTGACACGTCAAGCGGTCTATTCATCGACATCACCGCCGTGCGCTCAGATGACTCGCGACGAGCGGCAGGCGACAAGGGCGCGCTGATGTGCAAGGATTCGCATCGCTATCAGGAAAACGAGATTTTCCCCTTACGACGGACCGTATTTGAGGGCGTACCGGCCAAAGTGCCGTATGCTTATACGAAGTTGTTGGCGGGTGAATATGGACAAAAGTCCATGACCAATGCGCGGTTCAACGGATATACCTTTTCCGAAGAGGTCCAGCAATGGGTCAAGAATTCGTACGTTATTGAGGTCTTGTTCAACAGTTCCAGAAACTAACGATTCAATAGGGAAGTTGAAAAAGTGGAAGAAGAGCAAGGAAAACAACCAGAACAGCACGAAGAAAAAGAAAAGAATAGAATCTACAACTTTATACAACACACCGATGAGCCGACATCATAGTCTTCTACAACATAATCATGACAAAATATCAAAACGTCTTTTAGCAATTTCGGGTTCAGTTTATTTTCATCAGTGCCTAGCTTGGTGTCCTGGGCTTCGGTGCAATGCATTGCCGGTGTTGGTCTTGATTTTCTGGACATATGTATGTTTGATGTCTACCTATATACCTCTTTGTTCATAGCCATTACTGTATATACAATATCAGCGCGCACATACTTTATACATTGAATGCATACCGCATGACTATTTACCTGCTTGCCGAATAGGAGATAGATCTATGGTCTTCCTGATAATTAAGTTGGGTTTGCCGTAATCCTCTACACTTGAAAATTCTCAGACTCTCTACCGTGTTTTCAAACTTTCATGGATAGTGGCTTATTACAGGGTGCCAACATCCTAGGGTTAATGAGGGTTGAGTGTACATGTGTAGTAAGTTAGCCGCCCCACTTGCCTACCTTGACAACGACAACCACCGCTTAACTTCAACTATCAAAATCCGTCTCTATGTCGTCGCCAATTCGAAAAATGGCAGTCGCGAATATCCTCAAAGTGTCTTAGCAGTGGAATACTGTTATCTCCGCTTATGGAAACTGCTTCACAACAGGTTGTGTTCAGATCTGCCTGCATGCGACTCACAGAGCTGATACCACGCCATCGCAAGCTACCCAATTTACGCAACCTCGCATCTCGTCCTCTTCGGCCCGTGAAAGAGCAAGAAAGCGTGAAACGGACGAGTCGCAAACCTAGACCATAGCGCTTACACGAGTTCAACACAAGAAGAAGGCGAAATCAAAAATCATCACCTGCATGAACGAGATCTGCAATATGTCTGCCGAAACACCGTTAAACAATGCGACTGGGTACACTACATATCCACCATCGACATCAACCCCGTTCGCCACCGCCAATCCAGACGCAAGTCCAAATATAAACCCGAATACAAATCCATCTACGTCATCGGATAACACCGGAGGGGTCAGTGCTACCGCAGACTCGAACCTCAACCTCCGCAGTTGTGTGACCTGCCGCCGCCGCAAGGTACGCTGTAACAAGAGAGAGCCATGCTCCAACTGCGTCAAGGCGGGTATTGAGTGTGTCTTCCCTGGCCCCGGTCGTGCGCCACGGAAACAGCGACGGCCGCCTGATGTTGAGGTCCTGTCGCGATTGAGGAGGTTGGAAGGTGTCGTTGAGAGTTTGGGAGGCACAGAGGCGATTGAGAAGTTGATAGCGGCGAGATTGACGGGTGAATCACCGGCGAATACAAACTCGGCGAACACCAACGAGAATAACGATACTGGCGGATCGTTTCGAGCGTCTGAGATCGAGGATAAGTCCGGTCCGAGGGTGTGTAATATAAACTCCACGCTAGGAAATGAGGTACAACAAGAGCTCGGACGGTTAGTTATTGATGATTCGAAAAGCATTTATATGAGCGATCGTTTGTATAGCAGTCTCAGCAACCAGGTACTATCATTCTTCGAACGCAGATGTGGTTGTCGCTAAATATATCACAGATTGAGGAATTGGAGCAGATCCTCGAATCTCCTAGTGAAGCAGACGAAAACGAGAACTCTCCTGAAGACTCAACGCAATCGCCTAACAATCGCAACCACGATGCTTTTCTGTTTGGATACAGTTCAGTGGCCCATACTCTGCACAACTATCATCCGACCCCGACACAAGCATTCATCTTGTACAAAACATATGAGCAGAATGTATCACCGTTGTTGACGGTCGTACATAGACCGACTATTCGGAACCTGATCATCAATGCAGCTATGGGCGATTCAATAGACAAAAGTAATGAGGCGCTTGTTTTTGCTGTTTATCTCGTCGCTGTGATTAGCATGCCCCCTGAACAATGTCTGGCGGAATTAGGAGATGACCGGGATACGATGGTCAGCCGATTCCGCTTCGCGACCGAACAGGCTCTAGCGAGAGCAAACTTGTTAAATTCACGCAACATAAACCTGCTGCAGGCCGGTGTCTTGCTCATCTCGTGTATCCACAAAATTGATCATGGCAGGTTTGTCTGGACAATGTGTTCGGTTATACTTCGACTGGCGACTGGTCTGGGTATCCACCGCGACGGGACCAATTTCGGGCTGAGCCCATTCGAGACGGAAATGCGCCGTCGACTCTGGTGGCATATAGTCATTGTGGATGTGCGAACTGCAGAGGATCACGGAACCGATCCTATGATTAACGAATGGATGTACGATACGAGGATGCCTTTGAATATCAACGATGACGACATTAGCCCGGAAATGAAGTTTTTTCCACCCGAACGGGCAGGATTTACAGACATGACTTTTACCATGATCCGGTGCCATGTCTCTAGGAACTATCGCAATTTGATCAGTTTCCCTGGAGGAACGAAGTCGGTCACACCAACTTTAGAGGACCGCAAAAAGACAGTGGAATGTTTGCACAAGACATTGAATGAGAAATATGTCAAGTATTGCGATATGCAGGAACCGCTGCAATGGGCGTGCGCAACAATGGCGCGATTGGTAGTAGCCAAGTTGTGGCTGGTTGTCCATCATCCCATGCTCAAGAACAATCTAACGTCGCTCTCCGTCGAGGATCGCAATAGAATACTGTTAACGTCGATCGAAGTGATTGAGTTTACCCGACTTATGGAAACGAGCGAATCGACAAGACGCTGGGGTTGGTTGTTTGGGTCATATGTTCAATGGCATGCAATTGCTTTTGTGCTTGCAGAACTCTGTGTCAGACCGCAGTGTCCGGGGGTCGATCGTGCTTGGCTCGCGATTGACTCGACGTTTCATGAATGGGAGCGCGGGTCGATGGGAAAGAAGGGATCATTGTGGCGGCCGCTGACAAAGTTGTATAATAGAGCGCAAGCGTCTCGTGCGAAACGGTATGGACCGCCGGGAACTGGTTGTCCAACGATAGATCATATACACGATATAACGCAGCCGCAGCCGAAACCGCAGCAACAACAAAGAAGTCAACCACAAAAGACAAAACCAGACCAGCAACGGCAAAACAGCACTAACAGCAGTCCCTACCAAAGAGACGGAAATACACCCCAGTTCTCCAGTCCGGGACAAACATCCCACGGCGCAGATCCGAACTCTTCCATATCCGCCCCTATAACACAGACGTCAACGAACAAAACTAATACCACAAAACCTATACCCGAATTCAATCTCGACATGAGTAAAAATATACCCGACATTCTGGGCGATTTCATGCCTCAATATACCATGGCAATATCGGGTTCTAGTGACAACAATGGGCCCAATGCCTCGAATATGAATAATATACCCATCACTACGAGTGGTATGAATACCACCGATATAAACAATCCAACAACCTCTACATTCTCCTCTACTCCCGCCGCATACATCAATCCTAACAACAATGTCTGGACAGAAGACATGCCGAACGCATTCGGCATGCCTATGGACTGGGAACAGTTCGATGATGTGATGCGCGATTTCCAGCAGGAGTTTGAGCAGGTTGCCGGGCCGGACTCGGGGGATTCCCAGATACGTTTTATGTGAATGAACAGTAAATGGAAGTACATAACGATTCTATTCCAACTCGTAAGCTAGTAGTATATACTACGGAGTATGCTGTTAGGGTTGAGACGTAAGTAAGTTAGGGTAATGATTTTCGAGTGGGTCATGAAGTGGGTCGCGGAGCAGTACCAGCTAACCAATAATAGAGCTGGATGACGATAGAAGACACGCAGCTTCAACTGCCTTCCCCGTCCGACTTCAACCTACAACAGCAAACACCGCGAAACTCAATTGAGCAATTCCCTCCCATCAAACATACCTCACAATTCACAATATAAAGAAAGCGACAATGGCCCCAAAACGCCAACAAGCAACCTCCCCCTCCGCCGCCGCCATCTCAACCCCCAGCACAACCACAACCGGCACATCAACACCCACCACCACAATCTCATCTTCAACAACAACAGCAGCAGTTGCCCTGTCGCCCAAGGCATCCGTCGCCGAAATCACACAACACATCCTAAACCGCTACTTTGCGCAGACGCCGCAGCGGACGTTCCTTCTTGATGCGTTTATGGTGTATCTGGTGCTTGTGGGAGGGATACAGTTTGTGTATTGTGTCGTTGCTGGAAATTACGTCCGTCTCCCTTCTCCTATAGCAGTCTCTAATAACTTTTCAAGGATTTATGTGCTGATGTTTTGGTGTAGCCATTCAACGCCTTCCTAGCAGGTTTCTCAGCCGCCGTCGGCCAGTTTGTGCTCACTGCTAGTTTGAGGATGCAGACTACTTCCTCTTCTTCCGCCTCCACGAATGTCTCGATCTCGTCGAAAGGGAAATTACAGACTACTTCTAGTACAGAGCAGGAGGGAACGCAGGAAGTTTCCCATGAAAGGTTCGTCCCTTTTCCTTATAAGCTGTAGTTTTGGGCGAATGCTGATGTGTTGAGGATAGGGCATTCGCGGATTATATTTTTGGAAGTTTGATATTACACTTTTTCTGCATTAATTTTATTAACTAGACTACCCTGAAATTCGGGTTCGTCGAGATGGGTAAAGAGGGAAGAAGTGCTGCCGGGTCTTATGGCACCTATATTTACACAGTGTGGATTAACTAGGTTGCGTGTATATCTATTCAAAATTCGGAGTACGTACTGTATTTGCTTATAGCTGGGGCATATCAAACAAACCATTTGAAGAATCAGAATCAGGTCTTTTTATTTCCATGCCTAGTCTTTTATACAACGCCGAAAATGCTCATGATATGCTCAATCAACGTAAGGTATCGTATCATAATTTGTGCAAGGCTCAAAAAGCTCTTCCTCCAGGCCGCCGAACGACCACGGGCTTTTTGACTACACTCCCACCACCACCACTACTCGCACTCAAACCACCCCTCTTCCCACCGCCAACAACCGGCCTCTTCACAACCGACGACGACTTCGTCGTACCACCAGTAGCAGCAGAAGCAGGCCGTCCAATCCCTACCCCAACCTCAATCTCCCTTTTTCTGCGCACAGGATCATTCTTCTCCTTTTCCCGCTCCTTTTCAGCGGCCGCGCGCTCACGGTCAGCCGCCATTTGAGTCTCGATCTCCATTCGACGATTGAATTCGTGTTCTGTGATACGCTTTTCGCGGTGCGAGTATCCCTTTTCTTTGACGGAGTAGAAGACGCCGCCCAATTCGGCGAGCCACTGTCCCCTCGTTAGCTTGACAGTCACTTAAAAAATGTTAAAATGAAGGGGAAGGCTTACGTGAGGATCCACCGCGGTAACGGTAGACATATACTCCTTACTCGTCAATATAAGCTCATGATAAACCACATAATCCGGCACATAACCCAGCCCATACAGCGCACTGGTCGGATGCAACTGCACCGTAACACTAGTCCGCAGATTGATAAACTCTCCCAACCCCTTTTTGCGCGCTGCTTGATGGTAGTACCCTGAACAAATGCATTTGCGAATCACGTCCCAGTCTGTGCCGCAGCTGACCAGCGGCATCTTTTGCACGGTCATGATATCGTGCAGTTGTTCGCGAATCTCTTTGGCGCGGCGCAGGGATTTGGAATGTAGGAAGTGCCGCACGCACCAGGCGTCAGAGTAGCCGTTGGATTTCCATTGGGTGTATACATGCAGCAGAGTGAGGTGGTCGGATTCGGGAACGAAGAATTTCTCGCGCGCTGCGTCGGATTCTTCTTGGCGTTCTTTGGGGCGGAAGAAGACGTTTGGTACGGAGAGCATGGAGACGATTGTTAGTACTTCTTCGCTGCAGCCGTACTCTTCGGATGCGGTGATCAATAGTTTCGCTAATGATGGATCCATGGGGAATGGGGTCATGCGACGGCCGAGTGGCGTCAAGTCTCCTAGATTGTCCAGTGCGCCGAGAGACCACAATTCGAACAATGAAGTGGAAATTGTCTCCTGTGGCGGGGGATCCATAAAGTCAAAGTCCAAGAGGKCCTTGACCCCTAATGATTTCAACAAAAGCACCGTATTAGCCAAGCTGGTTCGCTGGATTTCTGGAATTGTTTGGATATATAGTTCGTTTTTGAATGCTTGCTCCGTGTACAGCCTAAAAGCTTTACCCGGACCCGTTCTTCCGGCTCGTCCAGCACGTTGACCGGAGTTTGCTTGAGAGATGGGCGTAATCTGAAGTGTGTCCATACCCATACGAGGGTTGTAAACCTTTAGCTTCGAAAATCCCGAATCAACCACATACATAATACCATCGACAGTCAAACTCGTTTCGGCGATGTTTGTTGCCACAATGACTTTTCTGACTCCCGGCGCGGCCCGTTTGAAAATTCTCGCCTGTTGCTCGGCAGGCATTTGACTGTAGATAGGGAGAATGCTCAGCTTTGGCGGGTCGTTCAGCATTTTCAGTCGCTCTTCGACTAGTTCGCATGTAGCCTCGATGTCTTCTTGACCGGTCATGAACACTAGAATATCGCCTGGTCCTTGAGAGACGTGGATTGCAAGAACCTGCTTGACAGCGCTGTCCACGTAGTCTTCACAAGGCGAACGAGAGAATTGTATGTCGACAGGAAATGTACGGCCAGGAATGATAAATTCTGGCGCACCGCCGAAAAACCGTGAAAATCGTTCCGAGTTCATTGTAGCAGATGTGACGATCAGCTTCAAATCTCTTCTTCTGACCAGCACTTTCTTAATCAGTCCCATGAGGACATCTGTATTCAATGCACGTTCGTGGGCTTCGTCCATAATGATGCAAGAGTATTTGTCGAGATCCGGTTGAACCAAGGATTCTCTCAGTAAAACACCGTCAGTCATATCTATACACGTTAGCTTGTGGTCACACGAAGCTGAAGATAAACTCACACTTTATAATGGTCTTATCACTCGTGCAATCCTCAAACCGAATCGCATATCCAACAAGATCCCCCAGGTCAACCGCCATCTCCTCACTCACACGCTTGGCCACACTCATAGCTGCCACTCGACGAGGCTGCGTACACCCGATCATACCCTGTTTGCCATATCCATCCTCGTACAAAAATTGAGTCAATTGGGTCGTTTTACCAGATCCAGTTTCTCCAACCACAATAATGACCTGATTATCTCGAATAACTCGAAGTAAATCCTCCCGTACAGCAAAAGCGGGCAGATACTCTCGCTGTTCGCGCAATGTCTTGCTTTTGCTAAACGCACTAGCACCGCCTTCATCCTTTTTCAAATGTTGCGAGAATTTGTTCGTATTTTTGTAAACTTCCTCAATCGGAGCTGCCACAGCACTGTCGCCTTCATCTTCCTTGATGCCAATCAAATTCCCCAATGCCGTGCCCGCCATCGTAGTAGCGTCCTGAGCTTGCTTTTGTCGTTCTCTCTGCTGCCTCCGCTCTCTAACAACCTTACTCCCCTTTCGGCTGAAAACCGCCATATCACTTTGCGGATCCCGCACGGCAGATATAGGTTCCAACTGCTTCGTGAAGATCGTTCGACCGTCAAGGAACGGCGGGCGCAAATCGTGCACCAACAGGKGCACGCGTGTCCCTTCATCGTCATCGGGGGCAAAGTCGCTGGCGAATTCTCGTCGTTGCGCGACACCGGACGTGAGCATGCGGTTTGTTTCCCAGTTGTCGATGTCTTGTCGCTTTGCGTCGCGGAGTGGCGCGGGCAGGGAGCTTTTCTGCCTTTTGGCGGGCGGCGGCGCATCGTCGCGGGCCATTTTGGATTGTTTATCGGTCGCCTAGATATACTTCAGGCTCGGGATGCGTGTATATGGCAAATACCGTGTGTTGGAGAGTGTTTCGGTCTGGCTGGTCTGGGTAAAGATTCTGGAGAAATATAGATTCCAGACAAACAGTGCAAACTGTGACGGCGTCCATTTAAACTACTTTTGTCTAACCTGTTCCGCGTTAGCGGGGGTTTCTCCCTAAACAAACCAACTTCGAACTCAAATGTTAATGTTTATTCATTTCGGTCTTCTCCTGAGTGACTACAAATATGTACTGAAATATTCGTCGTGGAATTTCAATTTTCTATCCAATTGATTTAAGCGAAACATAGTGATGGCCCTCTTAGTAGGTGATAGAAGCTGGCACCTAGGAAACGATATAACAAGAGCCTGAGCAGGGTTTGCAATTAGGCTAAACCTCAGCGATGTCATTATATCAAGTTGTCAATCAAATATAAGTGCTGACAGAGTCATCTAAGCCGCTCAAATACTCTATAACCTCAAGCCTGTCTCTAGGACATCTTTCAACCTTGGGAATTGGCCTTTATCTATTGCATCAATCCACTGCGCAATCCTTTTGAGAAAGAAGCCTTGACCACAACGAAAGACTGCTCCGACAAAGTCCTCCTTTAATGCGTTTTTTTCAATCTCAGCATCCCAACCTGGTCGTGATTTGCACATTTGGGTATTGTAGAGTTGTCTCAATTGAGTCTTTTCGTACTCCATCAAATGAATCCAATACAGTTCATTTTTCCCTTCATGATCCAGGTCGTCATCTTCATTATCTCCAGGCATGCTGGACTCGTTCTCGCTTTCATCTGCATAGTCTTGCCGCTTTGGTTCTTCCTCCCGCGTTGATCCCTGTAAGAATTTGGGCACTTCGGTAGCCATCCACAGTGGCAAGGCTGACACACATTCCCAGTCAAGCAATGCGGTTATCTCACCTTGCTCATTGACTAGAATGTTGCTGAGTGACATATCGTCGTGCCATATCACGGATCGTTCGGGTGGATTCTGGAGCGAAGGGAATACTTTAGGAAGTAGATCGGCCAATCGATGAGCGAGCGCTAACGCAAATGAAGCGTCTTCTTCATCTTCCTCGTCTTCAGCTTCTTCTTTGGCCGTAATTTGATCTTTGATGATGATCTCGAGATATGAGGCAAGCCAATCATAAGTTGAACGAAACGGTCCACGGGCAACGTCATAATCAAAATGGTTACCCCAGAAGTAAAACTTCGAAACCATCTCTCCTGGTTGTTCTTCTTGGTGGTTCTGGTCTTCATCACCCACAGTCAGAGTTCCGATACCAGAAAATGTATGATGGAAAATTTGTGCTTGTAGCTCAGCTACACGTTGGACAAGGGCCACTTTTTGGAATGTGGTAAACGTCCGCCACTTCTTATATGCTGAAACACCCGGCATCAACTCCATAAGAATCCATTCAAACCCAATTTGATTGTTGCATGAGTCGTCAAATGCGATAACTTCGGGCACGGGGGTATCTGTCTCTCGGCGGAGAAACCGGAGCGTCGTGACTTCACCCCGGGTCTTAGTTTGTGGGTGAACAGGCAACGATACTCTCATTAGCAGCTGCCGTTGATTTGTCTGGACTAGATAGAGCTTGTTGAAGGCTCCTGCGGCGTAGAAGGAAACATCACAGATTTCCGAACCCGCTACCTGGAGCTTCTCTCGACATACGTTTGTGATGGCTTCCAATGACAGCTCTCTGTTCCATACTGGCGTGATGTCCAGTCCGCTTTCGTCCCAGACGAGCCCATTCCGGGAGACAGAAGTCATTTGGATGATGATGGCCTCGATCTAATTCACAAAGGTATGCAATCTATGTGGTTGGTGATTCCAAGCATAAATAAGTAACATCACGAACTACGCTGAGAGCTAGCTTCCATATGAATAAAATCAGAAAATATCAACATAATGGAAAAGTATGTATAAAGAAAACATTCAATTAATTTAGAAAGCATTATGACTCGAATCGACTCATGCACAGAGCTCCGTGGATACCTGAGATATGTGGCATCAATCTTGCCAAGCCGCCGAAGCCACCCCGCATCAAACAATCCATTCAATCCACGACGCATTTTCAACTCAGTACCTTGTCCGATAGCTTTCCACGTCGAGTCCAAGCTCAAAATGGCTTCGCAGCAACAGGTCAGCGTGAGGAAACAACAGGGTTAGTCTAAATCCCGATCTTGGCCATTGATGGCTCTCGAAAAATTGATTGTCTAACACATGGATTATGCAGAGCTCCAGCTCCAATACTCCAACTACAAGAATGCGCTGCAGAGCATGGCACAGAAAATCGGCGATATAGAGCAAGAAACCGAGGAACATAAGTGAGTTTCAACTTGCCGACAAAAATTCAAACCATAATACCCGTTCCGCTCGATCGTTTTTGGAAAACACCCAGCTAATCATTGGCATAAGACTAGTCATCGAAACCCTCGAACCCCTCTCGGCAGATCGCAAATGCTTCCGCCTCGTTAACGGTGTTCTCGTCGAACGAACAGTGGGAGATGTCGTGCCTTCGCTCAAAACGAATGCCGATGGCTTGAAGCAGGTTCTTGATGAGATGGTGAAGCAATACAAGGCCAAGCAGACGGAGATGGATAACTGGAAGGTTTGTCTTTCTTGTCTTCTGCTGGATGAGATAAGCTGGAGTTTAGTTGAGGAGTGGTTGCTGACTCTACGAACAGAAAAAGAATAATGTCCAGGTCGTGCAGCAATGAGGTGTGAGTCTACCTCTGATGCCTTCTCGAGGCATTACTACATACCGCCCGAAAGAGCGGCGCATACAAACTTGATGAGATACTCCGGGCCGGCACCGGGAATACGCTTTGAAAGTCAATCAGCAAGCCCTTTTCGGAGGACGATTTTGCTTTGGGCGGACTTCTTGTCTGTACTGTGATACACGCAATTATCGCCCAAGGAATGTTACAATACGACTTATGTAGTCACAGGGGTTTGCGTAGACTGACTTCGATGATTCTATGGGATTCGAATCTATCAGTCATGGATGCAATCGTGCCTGACAGTTTGACAGTTGTGTGATGCAATTGCGAGGCGCCAATTCGGAGAGGGACAGGACAGTAGCTAGATACCATACTAATAGTTAGTGATAATGAGACATTGAGCAAAAGCAACGGTGCAAATTTTCTATGATATGCTTCGTCATCTACCCTCCATGAGAATTCTAGTCTGATGGTGGGGGAGGTGTGGTTGTGAGTTGTCTTTGCTAGTCTAAGCCTTAAGGCCCTAACGTAGTCCTAGAGTAACACAGCCCAATCAGGCGCAATCAAGGCCTTGCATCATACATGCAAATCTCTGTTTCTCTTTTTTTTCTATGCAAGGTTTGAACTGGGCTTGTACCACTTGCATTAGCGCCATGGAAAATTTTTTGTTCCAACTGGCAATATTCCTACACGTCTGCGCGAGGACGTTGGCATGTCAGTTCATCTTTGCAGCCTCAGGTACCAACCATGAAGTCTTCCATCATTTTGGGCCTCCGCCCTACTGGCCGCGAGATTCAGAATTGTTGGTGACGGGTCAGGTCTTATGCGTAACGCTATCTGACTTACTTTTTGAGCCATAGATGGTCGTTGGTTTGCTGTGCGCTGGATTAGCTGGTCGTACAACCCGGCTCGGATTGTACTGCATCTCAGATTGTAAATACCGAGACTCGAAGAGCTGAGACAGGCAGTCAAGGTTGGACATAGCTTCGACGTCATGTCATTGTGTCATCTTTATACATGTGTCGTGCACGGTGGTCGTGTAGCGATCCATCAGATGTGCCACATCGAGGATTATGATTCACCCCGGTTTGAGCACAACTCCGATTATGACGGTCGCCGAAGATGAAGGACTGGTTTGTGACCCGACAAGTTCGCAAGAAGGAAGCACTGGCAGGGGTTCGACCATAGGATGGTAGATCTAGCAAGCGATTGTTGTTAATGAACCTTATGAGATGTAGATCGATTAGCTATCAGACAATGACAACCAGTCAAGTCGGGCTCTAAGGGATCAGTGAGTAGCTATCATCACCACTAACTAACCCAGCTTACAATCACATACTAGACATGCAAGCTGGCGCCTAATGCTCATGTTAGTGTGTTGAAAGCCTGGTGATACCGTAACTTACCGTATCGATATCCGACTTCGTACGGGAGTTTCCGCAAAAAGCATTGTATGGTATTGTCATAGCGTATCTATAGTCATTTCCTTTGCGGCCGAAAACAGCTCTTGATACGACCGTTCCGGGCGATCCGTTCGTACGCCTGCACAATCAAAATGTCTCTTGTGTTCCTTTTGAACTTCATGATGGTTGACGGGCAATGGTGGTACTCTCAGATTTATTAGTGGTGCTTCCAAGTAGCTGAATGAAGCTCTCAAATCATCGAGTAAACAAACGAGTCCACCACTTAGCACGTCGGATCGCCCTCTCGTCGCTATTTGGGCTTGCGACGGGCGCTGAGTGGCCAGAGGCCGCAAGTCGCGTCTTTCCTGCACGTCTCTGGTTCGCCAATTGACGGGGGGACTGTTTAATCTTAAATAATCCCCGGTTTGTTGACGTCGCGCAAGGCTGAAGAGAAGACGGGTCGAAACAACGTAGCAACAGCTGATGTTCAGATAATTGCAAACATAGAAGTGATCGGAAAGAGTGAAAGAATTAATAATCCAGTCG
Source organism: Talaromyces amestolkiae (assembly GCF_001896365.1). Lineage (NCBI taxonomy): Eukaryota > Fungi > Ascomycota > Eurotiomycetes > Eurotiales > Trichocomaceae > Talaromyces > Talaromyces amestolkiae. Next base: position 37,836 of record NW_024468051.1, on the reverse strand, counting down.
ATAATTGACTGAACAACATCTCTCTGGCATCTGGCAGACCCCCACACAACGTCAGCCTCCCCCTCCTGCCGTCGCCGGAAGCTAGTTGGTTACCTAGCTAACGGACCTTCCCTCGCCATAGGTCTTCTCTTCCTGCAATTCACCAGCTGCAAGACCTGTTCTTCGATTTATCATCATAAAACGCGCTTGATTTCGTCAGCTTCCAAGCTGCAGCAATCCCTGTCGCTTTTCTCCGCCGCAATCGCATCTCCACCGACGTGGTTTTCGCGCGTTAGTCGCTCTAGCCCGTTGGCGCGCCTCATCCACACCGCCAGAGAACCCATCCTCAAGCACTTACTCACTACCGACCACATAGTCTACTCTGCGCCTCAATCCCCCACGCGGAACAAGTCTAATTCAAACTATATTGGGCTCCTGCGAGGTAAATCGCTGCCCAGCCAGCCGGACTGTGACGCAGTGCTTGCATCTATCGCGCCCTTGGACCCGAAAAATCGCGCGGGCACGCCCACACCACCCCCTCTGACGTGGTCAACTTGCCAGCAGAGCAATTCGATCGGACTACCCCCTATATCACCGCCATCCGCAGACAAGACCTAAAAAGATGTCTTCGGCCTCCCCCCCAAAAGAACCAGATGTGGAACCTGAGAATCAGTCAGGCGATGACCCTGAACAAATGGACCGCGATAATCAGGACCCAAGCGGGCAAGGGCAAGAATTTGAGGTGAAGGAACAAGACCGATGGCTACCAATTGCAAATGGTTCGTTCTTTTTATGTCTTTTGCCTCTTTTTGTCTGTTCCTGCGTCTAGTCTATGCCTATTGCGCAATGCTTATTTGCCCTTCCCTGCTTCGCGCATCCCCGTCACTGGCTCTTGCTGCGTGCAGCTGGTCTTTCCAATCATTTGCCTGCGGGTGTTATCATTTTAGGCCTGGTCTAGTCGTTGACGACCGTGCGATATGCATCTTGTATCCCATTTCACCAGCTCATTGGTCCACGAGACCGTTCAAGACTTTCTTGGTCTCGTCACTATCTCAAAGTAACAACTCACTAACATGGATCGATTCTCTCAACAGTCGCCCGTATCATGAAAACTGCCCTGCCCGAGAACGCTAAGATCGCAAAAGAGGCAAAGGAATGCATGCAAGAATGTGTCAGCGAGTTCATTTCGTTCATTACTAGTGAAGGTATGTCTAAGTGTTTTCGATGTCGTAAGCAATCTCTGACCCATAGTTAGCATCCGAAAAATGTCAACAAGAAAAGCGCAAGACAGTCAATGGCGAAGATATCTTATTTGCTATGACGTCTCTGGGTTTTGAGAACTATGCGGAAGCCTTGAAGATTTATCTCTCCAAATATCGTGAAGTGCGTTTCGGTTTTCCCATCTCTAGGTCCCAGCTCGAGCACAATTATATGGCTAACACTCTGTAGACGCAATCTGCTCGTGGAGAAAATCAAAACCGACCTACTAGCAGTGGATATAATGCTGGTGGACCAGTCGGTGGCTCAAGCGGCGCTCCAGCTGCTCGCGGCGCCGCTGCAGCTGCCCCCGCTGGATTCGCGGCTTCAGAAAACCCGAACAACATGCTCGCTTCGAACTTAGATCCTTCGGAGCAAGAGGGCTATGGCTATGGCTCTATGGTCGGCCAAGGCCACAACGGTGCTGGAACGGAGTTTCACTAAGCGAACAACATGCGACAGCTTAAGGCTTCTTGAATTTTGGGTTTATCATGCTTTCTTTGGCTTTATTGTTAAATTCCCTGGGATAGTACGAAGGTTGTCTGATTTCTTGAATCGACTCTTCTACTCTCATGTACAATCGACAGACAACAAGAAAAGGCGTTATGATTGACCTCGAGGATGGCGCGATCTATGTTATCAGTTTGGCAACTTCTACGCACTCGAAGGTCGTCCCTATGTACACAACGTATCTTTTGGTTTTTATCATACCGGAGGTTCGATGTTGATCGATTTGCTTACGGTGCAGCGATGCTTAGAAACGACGCTGGCTCGAGCAGGCGCTTAGGTATTTGGGGTCATGGACAATGGGATGGATTATCATGATTATTTATTTTTAGTGAATTAAGAATTTATTATCTCGACACTGACTGACTGATTGTTCTCCCCAACATTCTCACCGTAGAACGCCATATTGCGGGGAAGTCACGTGTCGGCTAATTGTATATTGATCTGATTGGTCAATGATAAGATCCCCCAGTGCCTTCTCCAATTCCGATAGAGCCTCTCGGAACTGAGCAGTTTCCTCCTGGCTCTTCAGAAAGAAACCTTAGCAATGGATATATGTCCTTGTTGATGTCAATCATGTTCGTCATGCGACTATGAATGCAACCAGAGCGCTCAAAGAATAGCTATCCTCAAGTCAATGCAGCTCTATACACCTCTGGATCCATGGCTTCGGCTGAAAAAGAGACTCGACTATCATCCGGCAATGGCATAGTCAAGCGACGGCCAGGTATGTATCTCCGCCTTGTATCGCACATATAGCTAACATATCTCTCGGTAAAGGGGCCGCCTGCGTTCATTGTCACCGCCGAAAAGTAAAATGCGATGCGCAATCCGTTGGGTTCCCGTGCTCCAATTGCCAGTCGTCGGGCAGGACAGATTGTCGCATACACGAGAAGAAGAGACGGCCTATGACTCGTTCTACGCTGAATCCGGTTCCTATACTTAGTCGCCCGCCTCCGGCTCTTGAAGCCAATGTTGCACCCTCGCGCTCGCAGGGGACTAATGCGGATTCTCTTTGGGCTAAATCGCCTGACTCACAACAGACTCCACGTCCTGACAACGTTAGTGGTGGCACAGTCGATGGATCTCCAGGTACAGGCGGAATACAAGCACAAGGGACTCTCCGACATCATACTGCTCAACCACTGTCAAATCCCAGCGACGATAGGCGCGAAATGGAAAATCGTCTCGTGACGCTGATAGACCAGCAAGAAAATGATTCCAGGGAAATCCAGCATGGCGTTCGTGCGATATATGTAGGCCACGATGTGTCCAACATGTCCTTTCTTCTCCGCCAGCAGCGAGGCGATGAAATTTCATATCATGTCGCCGGTAACGAAATACCACGACGTCGCTTGGAAATAGGACACGATCAATTCTTGCAGGACGCTCTGACTCTACCGGAAAAGCCACTTGCAGATGAATTAGTGGATGCATATTTCAAACACATCAACCCCGGTTACCCTCTTGTCGAGGAAGAACTGTTCATGTCTCAATACCGCAACAGAGACCCGTCGAACCCACCACCGGTATTGCTCCTTCAAGCCATCCTGCTGTGTGGTGTGCACGTCTCTCGCAATAGCCCAGAAAGAGAAGAGCTGAAGAATGTATTTTATCGCCGATGTAAATGGCTGTTTGACAATCGAATAGAGCGCAATCGAGACATACTCGTGCAAGCCGCGCTGCTGTTGACGTGGCATTCAGATGTTCTTGATGACGATGTCGCCGCCAATGCTCATTATTGGGTGGGAGTAGCGGCTCGAATTGCGACGGGTCTGGGAATGCATCGCGATCCCATGTCGAATAAGTTTGTTGCGACTGATCGTCGAACATGGCGCCGCGTGTGGTGGATCCTTGTGCAGTACGATGTGTTGATATCATTATCCTATGGTCGACCTCAGGCAATGTAAGTGATGTCGAATTCTAGCAATGATACTTTTAATTGACGTTGGGGCTCTAGCAATCTAGAGGACAGCGACGTACGCCCTTTAACACCAGCAGACTTTGTCGGTTGTGGCCCCCGAGTGCAAATAGACTTCGTAATTCATTTCTCTGGGTTGTGCTCGATGATCTCATATATCATTCGTGAAAGATTCGGCTTAACGGTCAGCATGGAGCGCCGGAAGGCTATACTTCCAGAGGCCGACGAAGCGTTGGCAAATTGGTCGCTGAGTCTACCAGACTCTCTCCGGCTGAGAGGATCTATGGATTCGTGGTCGGCTATGCTTCATCTTACATACAACAACTTCCTAATCTTGCTCCATCGGCCCCATCCTCGAGCATCCGCATACTCAGAGGATTATGGTCCACATGATGCCGAAATCTGCAGCGCTGCAGCAGGTGTCATTACTTCTATCTTTGAGGAACTCCGGCAGAAGGACTGCATCAAATACCTCTGGTGTTCCGGAGTCCACACACTGTTTACAGCCATGATCCAAGTGCGGGTCGAATTACGATTTTCAAATCCTATATTAGCCATCAACGCTCTCAGGCGCTTTGATTCTACACTCTCGTCACTTCGCTGCTTGGCCGATTACTGGTTCAGTGCCGAGACGATCCTCCGTCTATTTGAGAACTCAAAGAAGCTTCAGCAGGATCTTCGTCTTGTCCATGATGAAGCACCAGGACAGGTTAGACAAACCCAGGAAAATGACATGTCTGTTGAGACGAGATCTACTTCTACAGTAGTACCTATCTCGGTGGCGGTACTTTCACAACCACATACCCAGGATGGAGTAAGCGGTGATATTATCCATCAAGGGAATGTGATTGATTCAGCAAACGCATCAAGGGACCCGGATCCCCAAATCCACAACGAAACCGGACTAAGCGGGCATTTTCAATACGGTGGAAATGTACCCGATGAACCAAATGATGGGTCAACCACTCATCATGCAGAAGGCTCGGAACACTCTGGAAATTTTCTAGATTGGAAGCAACTATTCCCATTCGCAGGCTTGGAAGAACCCGGACCGATGAATATAGAAGGATTGATGGACATAGAAGAGGAATGGCGTCAGTTGTATATGGAACCGCAGATGTCTGATTTGCTTCAGGAGAGTATTTGGCCACCGTGATCGCCGGAAAATCCAGCTAGCTGTCTTTGAAATGACAGTGATCCTCTTTCTCGGCGTATTTCGGATGAGCGTAAGCTTGGGAGCGTATCAACGTGAGGCAAAACTTGCTGGACATGATTAATTATACGTCGCCAATATGCTACCAGTACATACTTATCTCTTCTGACCGCAGTTCGTCCATCGGCGAGATTTCAGATCTCGAAAACTAAGCTATCTTATCTATCTTACAAGAATCTGCACCTAGCGAGCGAGTAGACAGGGATTATCATTGGACCGCTTTCCTCACCCATGAGGCCACCAACTGTAGATTTGACGCTGCACAATGCATATCCGGCCACAATTTAGCGTAACGATTGGCCGATCACGAAGAGTTACACAAAAAGAAACCATCTCAGCCTGTCCTACATTTCTATCTGTGTCCAGCCCCGTTGTCAGAGTCAGTCGGACACATTCGCCAAAACCCCGCCAATGCTACACGATAGTCTCCGCCACCGTGTAGCTAGTTGACTCGCTCAATCTGAGCTAGTTCACTATTCTCGATAAGTTCAGACTGGAACAAAGCAACCTTATTATCTTGAAAGAAAAAATAATAATAATAAGCTTGGAAGGTGTGCAAATCAGAAGAAAGTGGGCACTAATCACGGTTCTTTGATTGGGTTTTAGTTCCTTTGATAATTCAAGGATTACCATGGCCGATGAAAGATTCGGCTTCGTCCCGACTGGCTCTTCCGGTCCTTTTACTTTTGGTCCTACTACTTCTTCTTTTGCTTCCTTGAATGATTTATCAAGGAGTTTGGAGGTGTCTTCTTCACTAGTTGAGGACGCCAACTCTAAATTACCACGTTCTCAACACAGCGCTGCTTGTGGTACCGGCACTACAGATCATATCTTCCATCCTGACTGGACAAGTACCGCATCGGCCTCACAGCAACAGTACAAGAAACCCTCGTCGCGGTACAATCAGGTACATCCTATACCGTATTCTACTTCATCTTCCACCATCTTCAAACAAGAGCCGCTGGATGATGAGTGGAGGCGTGATGAGGTAGAGGAAGAATCTGAAGATGACAACGACGACGACGACGATGACGAAGATGCAGAAGATGAAGAACCACCCGTCAAAAATATCGAAGCCGACGAACGGGAGAAGAAGAGACGAAAACGTAACAAGCCGACGTTGAGCTGCAGAGAATGTGTCGGAAAGAAGATAAGGGTGAGTTTTATAAGTCCTTTTAGTTTCTTCTTTGTTTGTCATCTATCGTACGATTCATGCAAGGAGGTAGCCCCACTATGAGTATCCCATGGTTTGTCATCACAAACAAAGCTCGACCGTTGGTCAATCACCATGACTTTACATATATCCATTCTTGTGGCATCGATCAAGTGTTATTTCCGGCCAGATATACTCCGCTTTCCCCTTAGTTTACCGGTTTTAGGGCTGCTCCGGAGTTGGCTGGCGGGAATACGGTTATGGGGCCGGGGTATATGAAGCTTGGCTATTTTTCTTCTCTATGTTGCACACAGTGACATGTGATTCATCGATGACATTGACTAATTTGTTCCATATGTGCAGTGTGATCGAGGGCGGCCGCAGTACGTGTCTCCAATCAACCCCATGTTCGTTTTAATGCTGACTGACTATACGATATAGCTGTCTCTCTTGTATCCGGAGAGAAACCGAGTGTATTTACAGAATCACAGCTGATACAGTCGAGTCAGTACCACCATATTCCTGCCCTGGACTGTACGGTAGAACTTACGTTCGATATGACCGTAGGGATTCTCTTCGCAAGCCGACTGCTCGTCGAAAAATCCAACCGAAGGCGTCGAAGCTGCAGCCACAGCCACAGCCACAAGCACAACAGCAGCAACAGCAGCAAAAACAGAGTTCCAGTGAAATTGTTAGTCAACTATCACTAAATCCAATTTTGGAATAAGGACTGATTAAATATCGTCTAGGATGGCTCCCCAGCATCTTCGACCGGATCCAAACCCGCCTTGTTCACGCATCAAGATGGCACGGATCTATTGCTTAGCAACCCACCATACTCTGAAATAGGGTCTACTACTACGATATTCGGGATTGGCACGGAGTATGTTTCCTATTTCTTGCTTCGTGGACTGGTGCTGATGTCTGTGAAGTTATCCATTTAGTAATTACTGGACCCAGAATGGAGGGGTAGCAGAGGTGTTGAAAGTCTTTCCAAGGAAGGAGCAAGCAGATATGTATGCCAGTCGCCCAACCCTTTCTATGACTTGATTCTGACTGCTCAAAGCCTGGTGACCGTTTTCTTCGACGCCGTCGATCCAGTCTACCCCTTAATCAGCCGGGAAAGATTCTACATTGATTATGAAGGCTTCTGGGAACTCGACAACAACCAAAAACCGCATGTGGACGCTGACTTTCTTGCCCTTGCCTTCATGGTCCTTGCCATGGGTACCCAATTCTTGCAGGCACCCGGGTCACCGGACCAACTCCAGGGTGTTGCAGATTTTTATTCTAGTGCGTGTTATCAGAGCATGCGGCTATATTCATACCTGAATCGAACGTCGGTGCGCTGTCTCCAGGCAATGGTATTTATGACATATTTTCTCATGAACTCCGGCCGAGCCTCGGACGGCTGGGCATTTTCCGGGACATTGGTGAGACAAGCAACTGCTTACGGAATCAACCGTGAGCCAACTCTGTTCGGAGCAAAGTTCAATGCATTCCAGATCCTGGAGCGAAGGAGACTTTGGCATGGAATTGTGTGCCAGGACAGTTTTATGAGTATGAGTCTCGGACTTCCGCCGGCTGCGATGCATGGCGATGTCGGGGCTGCGACACCCCAGCGCGATAATGACGATTCGTCCTATAGTATCGCCGAAGCGGGTGGCAAGGATGCTGCCAGTGAGGATTTCTCCAATGAGGTCGGCCATTCTGACACCGGCTATGTGCAAAGCATGTATAATCTTGCACTGCTTGCACGCGATACTATAGTGCAAGCCCGGTCTTTATCGACTCCAATAGCAACCAACCGACGCCAGAGAGATAGACTAATGGAAGCCTTCCGCGCTACCTACCGCACTTTCCCGGATGAGTTTCGCGCTTGGGACGAGACCTCAATTGCGACCTTGGCTGAACAGGGACGCAAACGTCTTGTTCGACAGATCATGTTCCTCACGGGACTCTACTGGCATTGCGTGACATTGATTCAATGCGAGGGGATAGAGGAAAGTGAATTGCAAGAGAAGCATTGGGCTAAATCAGGAAGAAAGTTCAAAGGCCCAAGTAGTGTCGAGAAATATGCAAAGGGAACATTGGACGCGGCGTATGAGTCAATGCGTGCGTTTTTCGTGATTCATGAAGTCCTTGGTGGAGAAAGTAGTGTTTGGTGGTCTTTTTGCCATCGGGCTTTTTCAACTTCGGTACGTTTGTTCTGCATACTCTCTTCGAGTCGAGTGGAATTTCTAAATTTTACAGATTACCGTGGCACATCTACTCAAGAAACGTGATAGCGATAGAGGACGACAAGACAGTATCGATGCAAACTCGACAAGAACCCCAAGACGTCCCAGACGGAGTTTTTCGCTTGATCCACTCTGGGAACGAGCACGAAGCGATTTGCAGCATATGCTTCAGATCCTCACGGGTCCGGCAAATGCCGGCGATCAAGCTGCCAAAACTCGCGTAGAGGTTTTGAGCAGTTATCTACGATCTGACCAAAAACTTTTATAAGTCTTCACTCATGGGCGGACATCTGTATTTATACTCTAGCTTAATTACACTAATCAACCAAAGACGAACCGTCTCCAATTTTCGGCTAATAACTTCGTTCCATCTTCAAGAGACCAGCCTTTTACATAGCAGACTGTTCGGACGACTTCCTCAAGTAAATCATCCATTTGTTTTCCGGCAGTGTGCAGATCACTCTCAATCAGAATCCTATCATCGGGTAATGACTCCAAACACGATTTAACCCTATCCACAGTTGGCCCTGTGAAATTGATAACAGTCGAAAACGAGAAATACACATCACTCGGCACACTAGGACGCAGGAGCTGTTTTACTGCTTCCGGAGATCCGGAGTATGAATGCATGCATATTCGTGGCGGATATGGTAACGGCGTTGCCTCCGACGTTTTTTCTTCCTCATCATGTTTTTCGTCTTCCTCATTCCGTCCCTGATTAACCGACTTCTTCCGGCTCCGTTTACTCTCAACCTTCCTCTCATACCCCTTCCACAACTCCTGAAAACACTCTAGCACAACACCATGCCCCTGTACACTATGCACCGAAACAGCGCGACGTAATTCTCCAGCAAGCTGCAATTGAGCCTTGAGTAACGCCTTCTGATGAGCTATGCTCACCCTATAGGGTGACAATTTGCGCCCTTCGCGTGAACCCGGTGTTAGACCCTCGTTCCGGGAGTCAAGTTCATCCTTTTGCCATGGCATGGGCAGGCGAAATGCCTTGTCGAGCCCGATTTCTCCGACGAGGGCGTTGGAGTGTGCCAACAGGCGAGTTTTAGTTTCTGAGAGTAACGTCGAAAGTGGTTTGGGGGTTGGTAGAGTTTTGAAGAAGGCAGTATCGTCATTTTCGGTTCCCATTGTGCCTGTAAGAACGTTTCGGTAATGTTGTGATATATTTGTTTCCCTCGTGTTATCTTCATCTTCCTCAGCGCGTATCTGGTGCGCAAACCAAGGATGCCACCCGAAACATGGCACGATTTTTCCGTTTTCATTTTTGGAGTCATGATGGTAATCTCCAAGTCGCTTTGTGACTTCGTCTACGAGTTCTTGGTCTTCTCCACGTGTTGACATGACTGTTAAGGCTGTGGCGCGCATGTGTGGGATGTCTGATATTGATGTCATTGTATCGGTGGGGTGACAGTGGGCATCGAAGACGCCCAGTTCCCAGGGAAAGGAAGTGCTGTCTTCCGATATCTTGTAATCCATATTGCCTATATTAGTAGATTAGATCTTGGTGTTCGTTTCAATGTGGTTGTTTGTTGTATGTACTCATTGTTGATGAAATAAGTGTGTGGAATAATTAAACTCATGGCAAGATTGTATTCTGTAATTTATCGGATAATATAATTGGCCCACCTGAGTAACATACTGTACCGTATTGAATTACCAATATAGTGTATTTCTGGGACGACCTGACCCTAACCGCAGCCCTAACTCCACTCAATCGTCTGCTGTTAGGTGTTGCGAATGCCAAAGCATGCATAGAGGAAGGTAGGAGAATAGTATCACGACAGAATAATGATAAAATCTGGTCCATCTCTTGTCTGGTCCTTTGATCACCCATGACCCCTTGACTAAGTGATACATGTATGGAAGAATATCAACATGAAATACAGCCATCTCCCTCTCGAACTCGGCTCGGTTCCGTATCAGGTGCCTAAGCATATTCAATAGCAATAGGATAACAGCAACCGGCTGTATCGCAAATACAGCTACCATCGTTGACAGATGTGACGAAAGTTGCAAAGTCTTTACAGTTCTTATCCGCTTGGCAATCACACCAACTACAGTTGATGAGGAAATATTCTGGTCAGTATCTACACAAAAGTCAGGTTTTATTTGCATACCTTGCAGATGCTCCATCTCCACTATTCTTAGGGGTGTTCATTTGAGAATAGAACGACGTTAACTCATCACCGGCGTAGATGCAAATTGGAAGATTAAACAACCCAGCTGACTCCCAGAAAGGATCAGTGAACAGCTCTGTCTCGCTCATATCAAGAAATCTTTTATGCTGTTGTCAATCGGAGCAGCATAGTTAAAGCCATACGCAAGGTACGTACTGAGGCTGCTCTGTGTCATGTGTCCCCCGAGGCAACGGCGACAGTCGAACAATTTGAACGAGCAAATAAAGCTCGGCTGTGTAATGCTGTTGCACTTGTGGCATTAAGTGAAATGGTGGTATTTGTATTAGAAGTAGGAAGAACTGGAGTTGAGAGGGTGATTGAATGCCATGTTGTTGACCCACCGTATGTAGTGAGACAGTGTGCCTTCTTCCAAGTCTTGACAGCATTTTGCACATAGGCATGATCAGCGTTCATGTTTGCGACGAATCCAAAGTAGTATTGTAAACCACGATCCTCTCCACAAAATTGCAAATAATGCTGTCCGAGCCGTTCATGGTCTGGACTTCGGAAATGAATTGCTACGATACCGGTATTGGTATACCTTAGCTTTGGATTCAGCTCCAACGTAGATGCCGGTACTAGACTGTCCGAAGTACGCAAATGCGATTAAATCGGTATTATTAGCTTTCTTAGTGAGGTGAGTTTGTAACATGACCAGGTTGAGGCTCATGGACGACATAGTACTGAGCATTATGTGCTCTGTATAATCATTTACTGAGACTCTGGACTATCTAGATAATATGATGCAATTAGGGTACGATAAGCTCAGTACGTAGCAACGTTATGAAGTAGTTCCTGCATTAGCGATTTTACTAGCTTCTGAACAAATACTACTAGCCATGTTGCTAGTGCGTACTCAGTACAGGGTTACTAGTCCGGTAATTAGGTGCAAGCCGTGTGATCAAACTACTACGTATACGGGGTAATTACTCCGTATATCCCTTGTAGTCCTTAGAGCTGCTACCTACCGCCGCCACACGGTCTCCAGTCGAGAGTAAGGGGCTTTCTCAGTGCCCACCGTCGGCGAAGTTTGTAGTTAAAATCAATTTTCCGCTGCTTAGATCTTAAAATAATCCAAGCTCTTCATTATCCAAGACCACGGGTATCACCATATATGAAAGCGAGCAATGTCGCTCCTTTGCTTGGCCTTGATGGCCCTCCCCGGAGCCCAGGCATTGTCTCTTCAAAAACGAGATGAGCCGGCGGTTTTTAGCTTCCCTGTTCAACGACGCAGAGATACTAATTTGGGCCGTTTGCAAGAGCGAGCAGCCACGGCTTCCTCGCCCCTCGGTATTCAGGTACGAAATGCTAAGTTTGATTGAGGTTCTATAGAGTCAAAAAATCTGCTCAAGTCCATAATTGACTATTATATAGAATTCTGAGTACCCTGCTTTTTTTTGCAATATCAGTTTGGGAACACCTCCACAGCAGGTGGAGGCACAACTGGACACGGGAAGCAGCTACTTGTTCGTGATAGCATCTAACTCTTCAGCCTGTACGGAGACCTCTTCCGACTCGGAAAAATGCCTTACACCGGGATCTTTCAATATCAGTGCATCCTCAACATACACAGCCACCGGCAGTCAGATCAACGAGACTTATACAACAGGCACAATGCTGACCGGTGTACTTGGGACTGATACATTAACACTTGGATCTGCAACTATGAACATGGAATTAGCTGTTCAATATGACTTGGAAGCTATTAACATCCTGGGTCTCGGATATTCATCCAACAATTCCTCCACGAGTCTTCCCCAAGCCTTAGTCAAGAGCGGTCAAATCAATTCCGCTGCGTACAGTCTCTGGGCGGATGATCCTTCCGGAGATAGTGGAACTCTTCTTTTAGGCGGTGTTAATTCAGCCAAGTACACTGGCGAGCTGTACACCACGTCCATTCCTGCCGCTGCTGATGGAGTCCATCATCTACCCATGGTCCTTGTTTCAAATGTCGTCGTGCAAAGCAACTCCAGTACTTCTGCTAAAAGTGATATATCTGGGCTGCCAGCATATATGATATTGGATAGCAACGTATTTTGGACCTACCTACCAGACGACGTTGTGGAAAACATTTATCGGGATCTGAATGTTTCATTCAGTCGGAATGGTCAGATTGGGGAAATCACGGATTGCAGCGTGGGCTATCAGAACTACAACGTCACCTTCTCCTTCTCTAATTTCGACATCAATATACCCTTGAGTTTCTTCCTTACTGAAAACGATGACGGCAACTCATGTGCGTTCACTATTGTTCCGAGTGGCGACGAGGCGGCAATCTTGGGTGCCAACTTTCTACGCTCAGTCTACACGGTTTATGATTTGCCCAACAACGAAATATCCTTGGCCCAGCGAGACTTCACCAAATCCAGCCCAGATAACATCCTGGAGATCAATAATAGTTCAACGATTGCCATTCCCGGAGCCGTCTCAATCTCGGTGTCCGTTGCTACAACCGTTACTGTTCCCACGGCAGCCACCATACCTTCTCCCATAACGACGTTTCCACCAGCTTTGAGTACTGAAGCAAGCAGGGTTACGAGTACCACAGCTGCAAAAAATGCGGCTCCTACTCTATCCAGCGTAGCTAACAAGCTTACCGCTGGTTTGATGGGTGCCTTCATTTGCTTTGCTCTGTAGCAAATATACTGTCTAGCCACGGAGATAAAGCAACATTCGGCGTGCAACTTCACTCCGGTAACAAACATGTCCACCCTGCCTATTCTGAAATAAGATACATTCAATTTATTTCCTTGTATAATAACTTCTTATGCTAATCATATTGATAACACGGTGTGGTCTCTCAATTGCTTCTTCAAGGACGCGACGAAAGCCATGAAAATGTATTTCGACGCAAGTAATGCCAACATCCTTGGATTGTGCGCCGGTGTGTCTGGTAAGATAGCCACTTGCACTTGTGCCTAATACGTCTGCGCTGACGTTCGTAGGATGTTTGTTTCTACCTAGGATTTAAAATTACGTACTCAGATCAGTTGCTGGGGCCGCTTCAGCATCGCCTGTGTGCCGTGCCTCGCGTAGAATCAGCGCTCACCTTAGGTAAGTCATGAATATTTATACTATCAGTAAGTCGTGTGTGGACACCCTTTTATCAGCTATTCGGGCTTTAACCAGATAATTGTCCTTCCAAATTGGTATATGAAAGATTCTCCCATACTTGGCTTAAATAAGAAACCCTCAAGAAAGATGGTACAACTTTTAACAAGGATTTCTAGGATTCTGGGACTTCCATATGGAAGCGGGGTGATGTAGGATTACCTATGGTAGATACCGCTTCTTCTAGATGAGCAGAGTATGTGGCCACAGCAGTGTATTGAAAATTGCGCGGTGGTGATTGCGACAACATCAATTTTAACTGTATCAGCCCGAGCAATTTCAATTGTTGGCAATCAAGTATGTATTGTGGCGCAACGGTGACAGGATTAGGAGAGAAGCCCTGGGGCTGCTGGTTGTACATATCATTGACTGGAAGTTGTGATGCCTGCTTGGGTACATGTATACGAATCATCGAATCACCCATATAAGATATATTGGTTACCTATGGGCACTCATCAACACCGGTGCCTGTAGTTACACAGCATCCAGCTCCTCCTCCGCAGGAACATCCATCACCAATCCCAATAAAGTCTGAAAAGGTCACACCGTTTTTGTCGGCATAATCCTGACAGCCACAGACACTAATGGGCGCTCGTGTTAGTTTCATAGCATATAAATGTCAACTGGTAATTTAAACAGTATGGAAAAGGTAGCTATGGGCTGTAACGACTAAGAGAAATCCCTGACTGCTCACCTGGCTGTATAACCGTATCCGGTGTAATTCATATTGGTGTAAAAATCATCCATTGACCATGAACCCGAGGGGTCACAAATAGGGAGCGTAAAAGTTCCTGCCATTGTGTATATTGCAGTACTTGTCACAGCTGTGCTCGACAATGCCAGAACCGATTGAACTGTATTGTCTACGGCAGGCTGGTAGTTAAAACCGCCCTTGACAAAACTGGCGTAACTGCTTTGAATAACATCTATAGCAGTGAATCGATATCCCCCGAGTTGCTGTATAGTCATCTTTAGTTTTCTATATTGGTCGAACTGGAAATGGGCATGTTTCCTTACATCATAACCRGGGGGMAAGCCATATGTGTATATAACGTTGTAGTCACTAATTCTGCGCAGGGTAGATTATTTAGCATTTTTGAGGCGAATCAAGCATAGAGACTCACCCTTGAAGATAGCATCCGTAGCCAGAATCCTGACTGACCCAGGCCTGAAGATCCGTGGGGTATTTTCCACTATTGCTATTGACTTCCATTGGAAGGTCCATTAGTTCATGAGACACAGGGAAAACAAGGAGGATGACACGGATCATACATTCATCCTCACTCATTGGATAGCAGTATAGGAAAACCGAGCTTTGGTTCCACAGTGTGTTGACAATCGAAGCATCCCAGACGTAGTTCAGGTCGGTTGATATTGTATCAGTGGTCACTAATGTGTTGTTGTCAGTGCTGATAAGTGGCATCGTCTCTTCTCTTAAAAAGGCGCCGTTCTCAAAAAGAGAGATCATTGATACGTTGCCATTAGCGATAGTATAGCTCCATATATTGTCCATTTGGTCGTTGAAACCTTCTGCCCATTTTGACGCAGAGCTTTGCATTCCACTCACGTCAGCAGCTACTCCGTCTTTTGTAATGTTCATGGCAGAAGATAGAAATACAAAGTCACTCACATAGACAGGTTGTTTGCTGTCGTGGCACTCGACTGAGCAGCAGCCATTCCTTCAGAGATCATTCCGCCTATGAATGCGCCGCCTGCAGCGACAACATCATCGCCGGTTAGCGTAGACAGTACCGAAATACCAGTGCTTATTCCAGTCATGAGCTCGGTCAAGAGTAGGCTCTCGTCTGTGGCAGGGGGCCAGGKGAATGTAGAATAAATCGTGTCAGCACGTGTGCTGAAGTTGGCCGGCATATTCTGGACCGCATCGTGGATTTTCGCGAGCAACTCAAATCCAGGTGTCAACAGCCTTCTCTCATGGTATTATTTGATAAAAAAGATAATATTCATACCTTGTTCAGGTTACCAATTGATACCAAAACACAATACTTCCAGCCCGTACCGGCCGTGGATAGGGTACAGTCTGGAATCTCACAGGTATCGCTAATAGATCCACAATCTGAGAATCCATTTTCCATCTGAAGTTGAGCTGCAAACTCTGCAATAAAGTCGCCGTCATCTTTATACGAATTGAGATAATTCGTGAATGCCGTGGTAGTATCGACATCGTTCCAATAGTAAGTTTGCATAGTTTGATCTGGCAAGTAGTAGTGTGTCAGAGTTAAGCGCAAAGCGAACAACGAATGCCGTAAAGCCAGAAAGTAGATGGGTATTCTACTTACATCCTATTAGCTCAGCGCAACTCGAGTCTGAGTTAAATTCCTCTACAAATATCGCCCCAGTGTATGGATCATTGATGCACATTTCTTCATCAGATGAGGTCACACAATAGGCATCTGGGCAGTATCCGAGACCACAATCAAAGGAGCAAAGGGGCTGGTAGCTGCTATCTAGAGTCGAGACGGGACAGAAGGAACCTGTGGTTTCGGTAGGCTGCTCTAAAAGCGTCCCATTCTGGGTGCAAGTGCAAAATGGCTCCGGGCAGTAATTATACTGGCAGCTGAACTCACAGAGAAATTCGTATTCGGAGCTGACATCACCCGCAGTGCCAGCAATACAGCCTGTGTCTGGATTGAGTGGTATGCAGGTAGGAAATCCTGTGTCAGTTTGATCCAGAGACTTGCACTGGCCTGTAATAGTGTCGGCCGTTCCTTGAAGGTCAACGGCCCAGTCCGTCGTACCACCAAAATTGAGATCCTGATAAAATAATGTTCGGACCGCTTTGTTTGAATCGGACATCCAGGAGACCCATTGAGTGTCATCCCACACCAAAATATCAACGTAACTTTCAGAATCTGTGGTCTGAAGAACATTTGTCCCGGTTGAATTCGCGTATGCAATTTCTGCGTTGGCAAGGTATCCCGCGGTGTTTGTACAAGACCCGGGATAAGCTCCAGACGCAGGACCCGTATACGTGCACATCTCAGTATAACAGCCTGCAGTAGTCATTTGGAAGCTTCTTCCATAGCTTGTGACGCCGACAACAACTTGGGACGATGGTACTCCTGCTTTTGTGATCATAGAAAGTGCATTGACCGTCTCAGTCAAGTTCACATCAGATCTCAAACAGTTGCCGGCCGAGCAGCCGGGTTGCGCGTTGGCATTACCATAGTCCCATTGGCCATGAAGATCGTAGGTCATGAAAATGATCCAGTCTACTGTAGTTGAAATGGCCTGGATAGGGAAGTTTTGTAGGTACCAATAAGATGCTGGTGCGGCAATTGAGATGGTCGTTCCAGGTACTTGAATATCGAGTTCATATTTTAGTGTAACTAGAAAGAGGAAATAATTCGTGCCGTCAGCCACACTTCCAGCGGGGATACCGGGTATATCCGGTTCTCCAGGGTATTCCCAGTCAAAATCGATCCCGTCAAGATCGTACTCCTGCACAAATGAGATTATGCTTGTAATAAAAGCGTCCTGGTTTTCTTCTGCCATTATCTCTCTGAATATATTGTAAGTAGATGGTGAGGTTGAGAAGTCCCATCCACCAATGGAAACTATCTTCTTGAAGTTACCATCCAATTCCTTGAATTCGTTGAGCTGGGTCGAGATTGTCGAGACATTAATCTGAAAGTCGGGGGTAATACCGGCAAATGCGAGAACAATATGCGTGTAGTCACTACCGTATAGTGATGTCACTGGATTGCTTAGACAAGGACGTGTTTGATCAAATCCTTCGAAGTAGGCAATCTTCCTAAATTGACTAGGGGCATCTCCCTCGACGATGTTCGTACCGCAATTGGATATGCAGCCATTTGTMCCCGCCGCTGCTGTACCGGGGGCGTCAGTCGGTGATTTGGTAATCGTACAGAATTCATCTGTTGTTCCACATTGACCCCATATGTCGCAGCAAGCGTTGAGTGGGCATTCGTTCAGTGTAGATAGATTGGTTCCCGAAGGTACGGTCACTGTACCTGGAACTTGTGGTCCACAAACTGCATTGGCGATTGGTGCAGGCATGGGTGGCGATCCTGTGCTGAGACATATATTATTACCAACTTGTAGATCAGAACAGCCCATCCAGCCCCATGTGTCGTCATTGTAGCTCTCTATATCGTCTTCCGAGAGACTGTAAGTGGCTGCGAGAGCACTGCAAGTATCCCCTGAAACGACCAAGTACGTAGCGCAGGTTCCGTTGGCATATGGCTGAGGAGCAAAGTTCGGGAGGGTTCCCGATGAACAACACACATGTTCCCCTGCTGTTAAGGTAGAGCACAGAGTCGAGCTAGGATTGTATTCAGTAAATTCAGCTGCAGTAATACCGCATTCAGCTGCCAAAGACGAGCAGCTGTCCCCAGAAACTACTTGAATGGTGGAACAATTGGCTCGAGGCTGCAAAGAGCGAGAGCTGAGTGTAGCATTGGAGATGTTGCTGGCTGTGTGAACTGTGATTGGTACATCTAGTGATACCGTATCTCCAAGAGCAGTAGTGGTATAAGAGGTGATGCAACTTCCGTTCGTCCATGTCTGCACTGCATCTTGGACGTCTCCTAAACTCTGCGTACTAGCGAATATTCCAAATGTGTACGCACTGTTGGGACCCGTGCCACAGAGCTGCACCAAAGCAGTTTCAGCAGACAACAAGTCCTGCAATGCGGAAACTGCCTGCTTGAGCAAGGCTGTGGTGAGGTCTTGACTTTGAATCTCTGTTCCAACATAGACGCCTAGGTATATAGATTCAAAGATTGCAAATTTAGTTACCGAGTCACAGATGCCCGAGTGTGTCGTATATGCCTCCAACTGAGCCAAAATTGACGAAAGATTGAAGGGATTATAGGAAGAAGTCGAGCCACTGAAAGCAGATTGTAAGGTAGTATTCGTTTTCTGCCTTGAACCATTAGAGATGCTAGAACAGGAAGCGACAGAGGTAGTTGCTGCCTCCCCTTCCTCATCGACGGTGCAAGCACGAATTTTTGTATGAGTCCCAGGATCCGCCAATTCGTTGTATACAGCAAAGTCAAGAAGCATTGTCTCATTGCACCAAGCCAACCTGTCGACACCGTGGTAAACCGTCCAATTGCTAGGATTTTTTCCACTTTCACCACAATTGATAGGGCAACGGTTTCGACTAGCATGGACAAGTGCTGGGTTTGACTGTAACACACCACTCACTTGCGTCGTTGGACTGCTAGCGGCAG
Organism: Talaromyces amestolkiae; assembly: GCF_001896365.1. NCBI lineage: Eukaryota > Fungi > Ascomycota > Eurotiomycetes > Eurotiales > Trichocomaceae > Talaromyces > Talaromyces amestolkiae. Next base: position 19,047 of record NW_024468051.1, on the reverse strand, counting down.
ACAGTCGTGTCACGGTAGAGATGGGATGCTTTGCTAGATATTGATCAAGCTCGGATGGGAATGCCATGGCTATAGGGGCCAGGCTGACCGACGTGGCCGTGAGCCAGTATCTCAGGTGCATGGGAAGACGATCAAAAAACGCTTGTGAAGGAATGAAATGAGGTTTCCTAACTACTTTCCTGCGCAAAATCTCTTTACTGCCTAAAATATCAAGGCATATTTATACTTGTGTCGGGATTAATTGATTGTCTTGACCCATATTTAGTCTGGTATGTTCAGGAGCTAGAATATGAACTATAAGATATGGACTAAAAAGCCCGCTGCACCTCAGACCTAGATACCTACACCCTATGTAACTAATATTACATATCCTGTTAGCTGATTGTTCTCTCAAACTAAAATCATGTGCTATGTGAGCCTTCTAGCTGTTTTTTTGGTGGAAACTTAGCGTATAGTATGGGTTCAAGGATCTCTCTCGTATCATAGACTATACTTATCCAGGTACAATGGATTAATTCGCCGTGCATACGAATGCACTCAATTAGAGCATATTTTTTGCACCAATCGAGACTACAAGAAATGATTTTCGTGTTAGGTGCAACCTGAGAGTTGATCTTAGTAGCTCAACTGTAAATTGATAGTAGACGCCATGTAACTCTGGCTAAACTTCTAAGTATATATGTGGCATTTGATGAAAAGAGAAAACGCTAGCTTCTTTCTTTGCCGGGCTTATGGCTTAAGAGACTGTTGTTAGTAAAAACGGCATAGCTGGGTGTGACGATATGCATATATAACCTCGGCCTTCGATACCTTTATATCAAGAGTATGGGAACAGTGATAAATCTGGAAATATACCTTAGGCTACAGGTCTTTCAATACACGAGATATATTGGGAATACGTACTACTAATATCCAAAGAGGAGAAGTTTTCAGATACGTCCTTCCTGCTATGATTTTCTATGTTCTGTTCTGGGACCTATAGGGGGCGCGTTCGTTCTAATACAAAAATGGTATTGAGTAGAAAAGATAATTAGGGCAACACTATATAGTATGTTAAATTTATCATGTACCAGGTGTTATTCTGATAAATCAGAAATATGCATCAAGGTACTGGGGGAGCGACTTAGGGCATCACATTATTTCCAGAGACAGATTCAGACCACTGAATTAACCGGTAAGAAAGTACATACCTAATGATCCCTATCGAATCTCAGTGGAGAGAACCACAAGCGTGCCACGCCGCTACGGTCTATATGCGCTATGCGATACAGTGAAGTACTAGTAAGGTTAGATAGTTACGTACTTGACCTTGTATTATTCGTTTAGGGCTATGTAATTTAATGTAAGGCGTGGTAAAAAGTAGCCTGTTTCCAAAACGACTCGTTATGATCAGTGATGAACTTCTGACTAGTGTATCTTGACTGCGCCGCACTAGGAAGCCAACACGCCTATAGTGCTACTACATAACACTACTACCTTTGCTCTATTGGACTTAGACAACGTGCGATGGGAAGCGCTAGTAAGATGATGCAAACTGAAGGCTGGTAAATCAAAGATAAGAAAATATGCGATGATCCGGCCGTACTAGCCGATCTGTCTAACTTCACGTACGTCCATATCTCCCCGTTTATACTGGTAGATGCACTAGCCATGCGCTGCGCCGCACTAAAATGTGTGCGGAGTAACGTACATAGTATCTCCACTAACTTAGAGGCGTTTGATTACGTATACCCAAGTTCCACATTCATGGCCCACAAAAATAGTAAATTCCCTGAAAAGACGGGGGAACATTGTGTTTACACACATTATCTATAATCCGACTGACAGCAAGACCAAGCCAGAGATATCCGTAATTTATGGATCAGTTACAAGACAGGCACGGGTTTGAGTTTTAGATCCTAAATGATAGAGAAATTCATGATGAAAGATGATACGAATTGAATGTTGTATGTGGTCATGTCCTTGTATCTTTCTTTAACGTACGAACCTCCGAGATATGCTCTATTCTTGCCTAAGATTTCCATGATAAAGGGATCAGATAGCGACACTAATCACAGGCAAAACAGCCCACCTGGTACCAAGAGTAATAACCCACTGCAGTCGAAGCCAGGAACGTGCTTGGAGAATGCAGGTTACAATAACTGCCTTCTATAAAATACACATTCGTGCAACCAGATGTAGCTAAACACAGCTCACCACACGCTTCAGCACTTGCAACATAAGCAGATCCTGTAGTATACGAAGTGATCAACGTTGATGGATTATCATCCGAAAAGCCAAATGAACCACATGCTTCGCCTGAAGAGAAACAAGATGCGTCGAACCACAGATAATAGCCACTCGCAGTGCTTTCTTGAAAACTGCTTTCCCCTTGATGCAGATTGCAATAACTTCCTTCGATGAAGTAAATATTAGTGCATCCAGATGTAGCGAGGCATTGCGCTCCACAAGCAGCAGCGCTTTCGACATAAGGGCTGCCGGATGTGTAAGAGACCAGTACAGTTGAGACCGCGTCGTGTGAAAATCCAGGAAAACCGCATGTTGAGATATACTGAGGTGGAGCCGGTAGGACTGACGAGCATGTCAATGTATTGACACAGACATAATCACCTAGATCTAAATATTCACAGCTTGTGCCAACTGCTGGGTTCCAATCGTAAAATTGAGTCAGAGAGATGCCGTACTCTGTGGCTATAGCGGCACATTCATCCCCATTGACGACAAAATGAAAGTTGTCACAATTTGTGGCTATGCCTGTTTGATAAGGTGTAGGCGTTGTGATCCCATTGCCGGTGCTAGTGGGAGTTACTGTTGTGCTAGCGACTGCGGTCGTTCCAATAACGTCGACACAGACATAGTCACCCAAATCTAGGTACTCACAACTCGTGCCAACCGCGGGGTTCCAGTCATAAAATTCAGTTAGGGAGATGCCGTACTCGGTGGTAATAGCAGCGCACTCATCTCCGCTGACTACTAAATGGAAGCTGTCACAGTTTGTGGCCATGCCTGTTTGATAGGGTGTGGGCGTACTGATCCCATCCCCTGTAGTGGTCATCGATGTTGATATAATCATAGTAGTAGGAGTTGGCGTGGATCCAATAACGTCAACACAGACGTAGTCACCTAGGTCTAGATACTCGCAGCTCGTTCCCACTGCTGGGTTCCAAGCGTAGAAATCAGCGAGGGTGATTCCTTCACTTGTCGCTATGGTACCACATTGATCACCACTAACAACTAAATAAAATTTATCGCAATTTGATGCCATCCCTGTTTGATAAGGCGTCGGGGTTGAAATGCCATCTCCAGTAGTCGTCGTGGCTAACGTGGTTGTATACAATGTTGTAGCAACAGATGTAGTGACTGAAGATGACGAGGACAGAGATGTGGTTGGTCCTGTACTTTCGTAGTCGATTTGCACGCAGTAATAGAAACCTGAAGTAAGAGCGCAAGAGCCAGTTGAAGCAATAAGTGGATTCTGAAAAAGCCATAGTAGTCAGTGAACAAGGATTCACCAAAAGTTAATTCTTCAGCGGCAAAGGCGAACGAACCCAGCTCTCAAATTCGGATTCGGTGATATAGTAGGTCTCCTCAACATCCGCACAGCTTAAGCCAGCGGTGCCTTCAACCCAGCCGCTACAATCCACGGAAGCTCCAGGATATGCCGTTCCTGGGGGTGATACGAGGTAGCCTACCACTAGAGGCAAGGCAATCAAGGCTAAAGCAAGCCTTTCAAACATAGTGGTTGAATAAGAGAGTACGAGTACCTACTTGAAATTCAGCTCGTAGGATTATGAGAGGTCAAGATGGATGTGCTCGAGGTTGTAGTTGGGACATAAATCAAAGGGAAACGTTAGGCATATGTATACTACAAGGGCGCTAGCAACTTCACCAACAATGTGGTTATCTCTGATCTAGATAATATGAGGCATTATTTTACATTTCTCTGTAACCCTGTGATTCGGTGAGTTCTGTGACTCCGCATTCATACTACAAGACCTAGACAGAAAGCTCATTCTTAATACTTTGAGGTTGGGTATCCAACCACTTAGAATGTCTCTTAGTTTCGACGTGCTACTGATCTAGTGTTGGTTTTTATCACCTTACTATACCTACGCTTTCTATATATAATATCATGTATCATTCCTCTATAAATGTAAGATGTTGTTCTGGAATAAGGCAAACCTTGGAATTGGAGGTACGTAATCTAGACAGGGTTCGATTCATCCGGACCAAGAATGTTTATGGCTTCTCCACCAGAGCATCGAACATCATGTATTTAAGTGAAATGTGCAGTCTGAAGTATTTGTAATTGTCACGTGTAAGATCTAGTTTCCCTCCCTATATTTTTATGGCAATTAGGAGGCTTTGTCACTAACTCTTATCTAGAGCGTCTCTACCACAGGAATGTTTCGATATTGATAGCGGTGAGCTACCTATGAGCAAATTATAGGATCTGAGGAAATAAACCAAATACCGAAGTATATAATTTTGATGGTACTGGATGTAACATAGTAGATAGACGTCCGGCTGAGTGTTATGTCTCACAACGGACTTCAATGAGAGGCTAGTGGATAGCTTCATCTGGCGATTGGCTAAAGCCTCAATCTAGAGGTTAATTGACAAGGTACTCAATTATGGTACAATCATACGACCTATCAATGACAATCACCGGTTATACTGGTAGATACCCTAGCCATGCGCTGCGCCGCACTTGAATGTGCGACTGCAGAGTAACGTACGAGCTGCCGATATTAACTCATACCCTGGTGATGGATGATAACGTCTAAAATATCACATATATCCCCACCGTGAGGCGTTTTATTACGTGTACCTTATCTCCACAATTATGACCTCGTCTCTAGACGCAGGAATAGTACGTACATATGGCTATGCCGGTACGAGTCCCAGCTCTGTACCATATTGGTTTTGCATTGGTGCAGACATCAGCTTTCTAAAGACTCCCTTTGTTTGGATTAGAAAAACAGCAATACGCATCCCTCGAGCAAGGAATTCAGTAGTCCCAACAAATCGCTACCGATTGATTGGTTCTCTTTTGTCTACAAGGGAACTCCTCAAATTAGTAAAGCCTAGTGAGATCATTAAATGGACTGAATCAAAAATCTAAAAGATGAATTGTCCAACGTACTCTGCCACAAACGTAGCTACGAGAGGAGGATCAATTATGTTGTGACACAGACATGATTGGTTATTATTTTCCTCTTCCTGATAGAGATGCAGAGTAGGCATTTAATGTACAGTAAGCAGTGACAAGATCTCATCTTATACGAGTGTATTATAGCAATTTTTCCGAAAACTGCAATAAACTAAATATGGTATAAAGCTTCCTCTTTAGTAATCAAGTTATGCTCATAGACAAACCCCTACAACACTAATGAACAATACGGCCATAGCCACTAACCAGTTGGGATACAGGCGATTCTCCGAGAGGCTCTGCTCAGTATAGTCTATGTTCATGGAGTTGTTATTGAACCCAACTGTCGGTAGCCAAGTCGGGATTGCACTGTTGTTCACCAGCACATCCGAATGATAAACGTCAATGATGCCGGAAAACGTTATGCGGATTTTACCTTGGACCCAATTCAAAGGCGATTTTAAGATACCAGTGCCATTTGAGAACTGTTGTGCTACGGCGGTAAAATATCCGTCCAACGTATAATTTGCTGTTCGACTGTCGAATTGCAACTCCACTGTGGGAGATGTCCAGTTCCATCCTTCAGTGTTTGCCGAGGGACTGTTGACAAGCGAAATGGAATACTCGTCGGTTGCTGTTGCAGAGCTACAGGAAGACTCGTTTAAAGTGAGATCGAAAAGAGCATAAAAGACATTGGTGGCATTGCTGAATTGACCATTGAGGTTATATGGCGCTTGTGTGGTGCTTTCCAAGGACAAATTAAAGTAATCATGGTAGGGCGGAGGATTTCCTGCTTCGCTGATCACTGCGGACTCTTCAGGATCAACCCAATGGACCGCTCTGGTATTCTCTCTTAGTACGTACACAAAGAGCCATATCAGCTGTGCGAGACTACTTACGGTGAAGATTCGAGACGCCATACGGAATCATACACAGCTTCAAACTCATCCGGCCAAGCTACCATAGAAGAGAAATTGTACCCCGAAGCCCAAAGAGCTAGAAGGGTATTGACAGGGTTCTGACCCTCATTGTACGATCCTCTCTCTGTCACGGCGAGTCTGGCCGGGAATTCAGCAGTGATGTTGCGCCCTTCAAGGTTCGAGCAAACCGATACATTAGGATACATGCCGATGAGAGGCGTCAATTTGATCTGCGCGGTCGCATTGTAGTATCTGGTTCAAGAAAGAGACAGTGAGTAAGTGGATGATTCTGGGAGGATGAAGATGGCGACTTACGAGCCAACTGAACCGTAGATTCCACCGAGGTTTTTTATGCTAGTCGAGCGCAAGGGAAGAGAGCCATTGACTTGATCATCTCCTAGAACACAGACGGGTGCGAGAAGGAGAAGAGGAAGAATAAACCGCGCGTAATACATCATTCTTCCGTGGTGTCGACAATTCCATAGCAAAGTTGAAGGAACTAATTATTATCTGAGAGACTGTGGGCTTTATGGCATATCATAATATTTCTGCTTGGATGTGGTCTAAGCGAGAGACGTTTTGCTTTCTTAATTTGCTTAAATGATCAAAGGTACCAATCAGAATTGGAAAAGGAGCGGCATAGAGTACGAATTAGATACAGTTAGTACTGACTACATATTATGTGTGTAGCAAGTCAATAGCGCCTCTCAGTGCAAATGGAAAGTCGGATGTAACGTTGCGCCTCTAATGCTTGTCACGCTATCTACAGTAGCCCCTGATCAAAAAATTGACGGGATCGTTCTATGGATATGAATTTCGATTTCAATACCCACGTATTTCCCATGTCAGATACGATATTTACAGATCTATCATCGAGACGATGTCGAACCAGTGTATATCTTGCTGAGTAGCATGGCATCATTCGTGCAAGACTGCGCATGCAAGTAATGGAGCTGCCAAACGTATCGTGATAGGTTACAGTTGGGAAACTTATTCCAAAAGCACGACACCACTTGATCTAAACAAGTGCGGCAAAGGCTGCGGCACTGCGTAGCTGTACCGCAGCTGAGCAGTAGACAGACTAATTATGAAAAGAATCTCAAGACCGAAGCCCGGAATATAGGAAAGAAAGCTTCCGGTGTTCGTGGCTGGGAGAAAAACAAGGGTCTCCCGTGCCCCAAAAACTTTCCTCAACACTAAAGGTCATAGTGCTTGGTCTAGGCTTAACTCCGTTAGATTTTTCTGGATCCGTCAAATAGGTAACCTTATGATTGGTGACGAGGCAGCCAATATTCTGTATTCATCTATCATTAAACAATACGTGTGGTACGTACTAGTAAGTCGAGGATGAAGGTTGATCCCGAATACGACCCGGGGAGATAGTGCCTAGCGAATTAAGCATTCGAGATCGCGGGCCGCACACGCGTCCCTGGGTACTAGCTTGATTACTAGCTTGGATACGTGGCTTCGTACCGTACATGTTCGATATTAAAGGCATCTCATTTCTTTTTCTCCTGACTACAGTTCTATCAATACAGTCGAGCCCAACACTACTGGAATTGTTAAAATGTGGCACAGCACCGACAGAAAAAGCCTCACAAGATGGGGATACTTTTATGCGCTGGTTATTCTCCTATAGGAAGGTCCTGGCGTGCCTTTTCAGCTGGCTGCAGGTAATTCTCCGGATAAGCATTTGAACTTCTAATCTTGTGTCGAACAGAAAACGTCCGTTCAGCTAAGGGGAGATCCAGTTGACGAGCTACTGCAAGTGACTATTCCCTCTGGCAACAAACGTTTCCTCTATCACATCTGACAAGCGGTAAACTACTCTCAAAAGTGGCGAGGCACAGACGGCTAATTGGGTACAGAACAACACAGCTTTTAATTGACGGAAAATACGGGGACGAGATATATTACTCAAGGTCTTCTAGCGATGCCGTCTGCCAATTCAGAGTTCGCGATTCAATCGTCGCTTGGAGCGATTCTCGACCGCAACTTACATTTCAGATCCTAGTGCACATAAAGCCTGAATCATAACTGGCTAGTCCGTGTGGTTCTGCAAATAATGGATATGCTTACTTGAACTCCAATTTCGGTGATTGCTATGATATCTACGGATATTGATAAGTCCTAGTGTGGATAATACGGGCTGGGCATGTCCGGGTGCATGGTGAACAGTCAAGGCAGTGCTCTCTTGGAAAGTACCATAATTCATGATCATAGGATACTGACGGAGCGCTTCTAGAAGTCCTGTTGAGGTTGCCAAAGTTTATGTGCAATTACCAAGTATATGATCGCGTGTGAACGCTAGCCGTTGGCCTATTGCGAATGCGAAGCTTAGTAAGCACGATTTATAATTATCCAAACAACCTCGCCATATATAAAACGTTGTAAGATAAAGCATATAGATTTAGGTTTAGTATTATGATTATATAACTTGTAGAGGAGGAGTGAGTAGTTAGTAGTAGGAATCTAGTAGGAATGCCAGGGCACGTCAAGTACGGAGGTAAGGATGTGATGAAGCAGGCTATTTGTCAATTGGCAAATATGAAACTCAACACAAACAAGTGCCGCAGGAAATCACCATGTCGAAAGATTTATCAAGAGGTTTATATACCCTAATCATGCCTATAAGCGCTTCATTGGCTACACCAATCACCACTGTGATGGACTGCAACTCTGCGACAAATCCGCCCCCGCAAAGATCCGCGCGCGTCACATGTCAAAGAAACTTAACGGTCAGACAATCTTGATCTGTCACGAAACTTGCTGTCAGTCTGGCATCAGTTTGACGAGCCCGGGCAAGGACTTTTTTCTTGATGATATTGCCTCGGGCTAGATTATACACTTGATTAATGATACGAGTGGTGATTCATTCGATGACTGTTCTGTGCAGCATGCTGTTGATGGAGGTGGGCAATAATGTAACAAAACACCGACGGCCTGCTGAAATCTCTGTCTATATTGATTAATATCTGGTATCTGGTTTTGAGGTATGTTTCCTTTATGCTTTTCCCTCCGTTATACTCGGGTACGGGAGCTATCAATGATGGGGACAATTTGCATCCAGCTTTATTACACATGCTAATCAAACTCTAGACTCATGTCTATTACTTTTTCAGCCCAAAGACAGGAAGGAAAGATGTGGTCAACAGCTCTGTCAAACATCTTTATCCTCCCCTTTCTCCTCCTAATCTCAATCCCCCTTGCCCTATCCGCCTTCGTAACCGCAACCCTAGCCCTAACTACACTATTCGTCCGCGCTCTAGTCGTATACTTTGAACTAGTCATCGCCTTACTCGCGCATTTCTTCTTGTTTCCAGCTCATTCACCTGCGTCGGGGTCATTTCTTGCTCTTACAGAAGGGAGTACGCCGGGCATTGAGCGAACGGCGCATTATGCCAGAACGGCCAAGTATGGCCATCAACATACGGGACTTGTGAAATCGCGTAGGGGATCGTTGTCCTCAAAGGAAGGTGTTGCTGAGGATTACTTCCTTCACCATCCCCCAGTCAGTGCAATCCCTGCAACCACAAGACTATCATGCTGACAGTGTAAAGCAACATGGCCATGCCCCAATCCACTCATCACACGAAGCACTATCAAGCTTCATCTCCGGCAACGCGGAGCGTGACTTCGAAGGCGTCGGCGGCTGGCGGACACCCCTACCAAGAAAGAAACATCATCAAACATCATCCGCTTCATCCATGAGCTACAACAACAGCAGCGAAGAAGAACTGTCTTTCGATCATGATGATGACGAGGCTTGGCTATCAATTAACAAACGGCTGGAACTGCCATCGAGACGATTTCACGTCCCATCACCGATGCTCTCACCGAAAATTGTGACAAACACGGCATTGGAAGATCAGGCACGCTTTCATCATCAACAACAACAGCACTCGAAACCGCAACAACGACCGAGATTCCACAAAAGATCCAAAACATCACCCCTTCTCTCAACGCAGAACTTCCCATCATCCGTAACAACGATAACGAATCAACAATCGAATCAACCTCAATCAACACAGCAACTGCAAACATCCAAATCCAGCGCGGGTCTCGATTCTCTTGCATCGCCCCCTCGATCATCAACTTCATCGTTGACAACCTCCTCGTCCTCCGGATGGCATGATGTCGGCAGTCCTCTGCTCATGACATCGTCGTTCTCTGGCCTTGGCGCGGATTACAAGATGGTGCATTATTACCATCATCAACCTCTCACTGGACAGCGGGCTCGGAGACGGAGTTCAGGTGGTTCGTCGTCGGCGGCGGCGAAGCTGATGTCTTTGACTGGGTTGGGTTTGACTTGATATCTTTGATTTCAGGATTGGCTAATGATAAGATGATATATATACCTTGAATGTTTCAAATATTGAGTATTCAATGATGCGACGGTCTATGTTCTTGGCGTCAATCCAACTGATTATTGTAGTGTAAATGAACTAAGAAAAGAAGGTCTATATGCTTTAAAACCCTGCACCCCAAACAAGCCAAAGGCTCCTCCTAACTCTAAAATTAACAAAATCGCTATCATCTAGGCAGATAGTAACTTGGCAAAAATAATAAAAAAAATGTCGGAGTTGATTAACTATGATTGACGTTTCGCTTCTCGTCGTCGGACGTCCTCCATCTCTTTCAAAATTATTTCATTAAACTCTTCGTCTCCCTCGAGGTAGAGATGGTGGCCGGCGTTCTTGACAATATACACTTTGGCAGAACCATTATCCGCCTCACGTTCTTCGGGAGTAGCGTCTTTCAATATACGACGCTTTTCCTCTTCTAATTTCTCTTTGGCTGCAAACCCACCGGCGACGTCCATCCAGTCGTGATCACCATACATGAAGACGACAGGTATGCCGTTTTCTTTTTGCGGCTGAGAGGCAGTTGCTGCAACTGCAGATGGATCAGATGCCGATGTCAATGCGGCAGGCGAATCAGGCCGAATGACCTGTCGGCCAATTCCTTGGATTCGACGGATCAAAGGACTTCGTGCGAAGGCCCCTGGTGCCAAGAGATATGTTAGCGCATACTCGCCACTACCGCGAAGTCTGAAAATAGAATATGTGTAGTCGTGCAAAGCTGACGCCTCTGCATATGGTAGATGTGAGAATCGTCGAGAGGTCCAGCGCGACACGAGACCTGGGCCAAACGGACCGGACCAGCGAATTAAGCTAAAAGGTGAGACATTGGCGTCCCAGAGGTAAGTGACGAGGCGCGGTAGACGAGGTGGCGTCCTTCCATTGGTACTGGTTTCTGTCGAATCAGTCGGCATCGCTTCGTTCACCGCATACGGATCCTCGGGAATTCCCACTGGCGAAACGAGAATCAACTTATTCAGGCGCCCCGGGTATTTGAGGGCATAAGCCGCAGCTATGTAACCACCCATGCTGTGGCCCATAAGCGTGAAGCGCTCAATCTTGCTTTTGACGCGCCATTCTTCAAGGGCGTCAATGAACCAATTCTCTGCCTCTGTGATGGCTTCCTGGCGATCTGAAGCTTTGATCTTGAAAGGCGGACGCGTGCTGCGGCCCATGCCCAACATATCCAAAGCGTAGAGATGCCAACCTTTGGCGCGACTCAATGGCTCGAAGTTTCTATAGAAGAATCCTAGCCCAGCACCATATCCATGTAGCATGACCAGATTTTGGTCGGTCTCCTCACCGACACGTTCCACAGAGAACTCATTCAGAGCTCGATTTTTGCCACTCAGCTCGACCATTCGGGAGCGCCAGCGGCGGGGTCCATATGGGTCGTTGTTCGAGTTGACAACCTCGTCACCGGTTTGGCTGGGATCGACTGCCTGTAGACTGTCGGTCGCACTGGGTGAGTTTGGAGCACTTGCGGTATTACCGGTCTGTCGTTGGGTAGGAGCTTCTTGAAGATAGGGTATAGAAGAGAGGACTTTGTGTTCGGCCACTGCAGCAGGCGCCTTATGCCACTACCCGAGAAAATTTAGTTTTGAGTCTTGACTCTAGAACGAGTTGAGTCGGTACTTACCCATTGGTGGATTGTCTCTTTCATACCCAACGGCAACCAAGAAGACGATGCAGGCGCCATCCCATGTGTCACGGAATGTGGTAGTTTACGTCCTGAGTCTGTTGATTCCTGCAATCCCTCACTGCGCATCCCACCCTCACGGTGACTAATCGTCTCCACGGACGGCATTATGATAACAGCGTACTGGGGAGTACTTCGTCGAGCGTCAATGGACGTGCTCCGAGAGAAGATCGGATGAAATCGGCTTGACGAAATGGCTTCTCGTAGCCTCTGTGAGTAGAACACTGCCGACAACTGCACCGAACGAAGTCGCTTTGAAAACACCTTGATTCTACTGTCGACAAGAATGACAGGAGATCCTGTCACTCGTTTAGCATGAACCACAGACGACACGAGATGTTGGTGAATCGTCCAAGCGCGGCGCTTGGGGGGGGGAGGAAAGAGAGAGATGACGAAGGTGAGCGCCGGCTTTAAAAGGCGAAATCTCTCGTGACCTATAAGACAGTAGTCTATAAGCAGAGCATTGAGTGTGCACGTAACGTAGTGTATGTAGAGTAGTAATTAGAAGTTACTAAGCAGAGAGAAGAGAGGAATCCGTGATCGAGGGGACAGTTGCCGGGCAGGCAGGCAGGCAGGCACCATCATTATGATTGTGAAGCATGAGTGATCGAGGCGCTCTGGTTGGCCCGCGGAGTTAAACCCGGACTTTGGCTGGCATCTGCTCCTTCCTCGTGGATTTCGGACAAACTGGGAAGCCGCGCGCCGGTCGCCACTGCCTTTTTTACCTCCGATGAGTTGCTGCCTGATAATCGAGGCATCAACATTCTTTCCTCGGTTCGACTGAGACTAGCTGATTCGGAAGGGACCTGACATCACATTCATTGTTGATTCATTCACACTTGACTAGTCATGATCCCTGCTTACAACCCGACTACTTCTGTTGTCAGTGTTTAAAAGAAAAAAACATTCGACTACTCGAGTATCCCGTGATGCGATAAATGGTTGGCCGCGGGCCAAATACATACCGCCAACGGTTGTCTCTGCAACTGAGGCTGAAATAAACATACTGACCACGGCAGCAGCGGTTATCACACATGGCTGCCTCTCGCCTAGATCAGTTGGTCAAGGGTGCACCGCCGCCAGACGCACATCTTCCCTTCAACGACGCCCCAGCGCCCTTGCCCAAGTCCTACCTCGAAGGATCAAAGATCGATTCCCGACCTACCACACCAGACCCGCTCTCGACGTTACCCTCGTCGCCGCCGCAGATATACCTGAACTTACTTATACTTGAAAGCTCCTTGCGCGCGCAGTATCTGGCACTGCGAGAGCGTCGTCGACAAAATACTTTTTTTCTCCTGCTGCTGGCGTTATGGGTTGTATATTTTTTCTATGCCTTGTTCATGCGCCCTAGAGAAGATGGGAGCGGCGTGGGAGGCTCAGTATATTGGATGGTAGAAACGGCCGAAAAGGTTGCATTTATGGGAGGCATTGTTACTGGAATTCTGGTCTGGGGTACAGGACAATGGGAACGAGGGATGCGATGGCCTCGGCGCTGGTTCGCCGTTGCTAATCGAGGCTTAAGGGGAATGAATACCAAGATAGTCTTGATTCGCGGTCCGTGGTGGAAAGAGCTATTATCATTGCTCTCCTTTATTTTCCCATACTCCTCGCTATTCCAATCACCGAAGAATTTTCAATATGTTGAGCTACATTCATCCGAAAAGCGTGCTGCCAGACAGCACCACTCCGTTCATGACCACGATAGCGACTCGGCTTTCATTGAAGAAGACCTAGCGCCTGGAGGTGACTACATACGATTGTTGCTTTTACCCAAAGCATTTTCTCCCGAATTTCGGGAGAGTTGGGATGAATACCGAGCAGACTACTGGGAGAAAGAGAATGAAAGACGTGCACTACTCCGCCGAAGAGTTCAGGAGCGAGAACGTCAACGAGCCCGTCAAGAGGGAGGTTGGTTATGGTGGCTTCCCTTTACCTGGTCACGTCAGCGTAGGCATGTCCATACCCATCACCAACATCAGCACCATCGACAAATGTCTAGTGTTGCCAAGACCCATGATGGCCGAGCTCGCCGCAATACTCGCTCCAACTCACAATCGCTTCATACTCGGGGTCCGTCTCGTAGCTCGACTCCCGAGAGCGCTGTCTCTACTGCAACAGAGTCACAGGGTCACAGGCGCAAAAAAAGCACAAGGCCCTCGAGTTCACGTGGCCCTTCGCCTCTGACTCCTCAAGTGTCTTCGAAACGGGATTCGACCATATCAATATCTTCTACGACCTCTGACGATTCTTTTTTGCCGGGGCCTAGACACAGACGCAGCTCGCCAGACGTCAATGCGGCTGCAGAAGCTTGAATATTGGATGATAAGGTCATTTCGTGTTTTCGTTGTACAAGCGCTATATGCCGTGCTAAAAGTAATGTATCCATGAGATGTCGGATTATGATCATGCAGTGGCAATTTAATGTCGACTATGCCAGGTATTACTATGTAAAAGAACTAAAATTGGTTGTATCGCGTAGTACTTTATGTCTTTTATTCTAACACAGCCGAGGCGGCGAGCCCGTATAAAATAAATAAATATTTCTCGCCTCAGGCAACATCCCCCCACCGCCCGCAATATCCAAAATTCTCACCCCTCCGACACCCAAGAGAACTTTCCTTCTTTTTGCACAGTCTTATTGAAGCTGCCTCGGGGGGTTTCTCTTTTCACTTGACATTCTTTTTATCGATCTCGGTAATATTTTCCAAGGCCGGGATCACAACTCTATCGGAGAACAAACACGCACACAACACTATCTCCGAGACTACTTTATCGATACTAACTCCTCCGCTATCGAAACCTGTTTTCACACCACCACAAATCGCACGCAGCTCTCTCGGTCTGTGAGCATATACAACTTGTGGTTGTAGCAAATTTTTACTTACAATATACTACACGGCGGATGCTGTCCTTCACTGGATACAGCCTCGAATACAGTCCACGCAACTAAATTAAACAACATCGCAACTTAGATCGAAAATGGCGCCCAAGAAGAAGGGAAACAAGAGA
Organism: Talaromyces amestolkiae; assembly: GCF_001896365.1. NCBI lineage: Eukaryota > Fungi > Ascomycota > Eurotiomycetes > Eurotiales > Trichocomaceae > Talaromyces > Talaromyces amestolkiae. Next base: position 3,903 of record NW_024468051.1, on the reverse strand, counting down.
CAGGAGGAGGATTGGGAAGCTGAACTTGGCGAATCTGCCGCCGCTCCTGCGACCGACGCACCTGCCGAGGCCAACGGTGATGCCGATGCCAACGGTGATGAGGACCAGATGGGAGGAGGAGGCCTTTTGGCTGCGCTGAAGAAGAACCGATCGAAGAAAGCTAAGAAGGGCAAGGCAGTTGATAACGATTTCGTGGAAGGAGAGGACCCTACACAGGCAGACACCAATGGCGACGCTGCCGTTGACTTTGCCAGCAAAGCGCCAGAAGAGGGTACGTTTGATGATGAAGATGATGTCTTTGCTGGAAAACCCAAGAAGGGTAAGGCTGCGCCAGCTCCCAAGAAGGCCGAGCCCGAGGAAGATGCGGAGGAGGGTGGCAAAGTAAAGTCTAAGAAGGAAAAAGAAAAAGAAAAAAAAGAGCGTGAGAAGCAGAGAAAGAAGGAACAGGTAAGTACTTCTAGTAATAATACAAACCCGAGAAATCTATGTGCTAACAAAATTTCCAATAGGCTGCGAAGAAGAAGGGTACTACGCCCGCTGCTCCCGCCAAGGAAGAGCCAGTCGAGAAGGCTGTTGAAGTTAAGGCTGAACCCACCCCTACCCCAGCCGCCAAAGCCGAGCCTGCTGGCAAAAAGAAGAAGCTCCCCGCACATTTGGCTGCTATTCAGAAACAACAGGAAGCGCTCAGGAAAGCACAGGAGGAGGAAGAGCGCCTGAGAGCCGAGGCGGAAGCCGCGGAAGCCGAACGTCTTCGCAAGCTCGAAGAAGAAGAGAAGAAGAAGGAGGAAGCCCGTCAACGCAAAAAGGAGAAGGAGAAGGAAAAGAAGGAGCAGCTCAGGAAAGAAGGCAAACTCCTTACCAAGGCTCAGAAGGAGGCCAAAGAACGAAATGAGTTGCGTATGAAGCAGATGTTGGCTGCTGGTGTAGGCCATGTCGCTGGTCTTGCAGAGAAGGGCGGCGAACCCTCTGAAAAGAAGAAGACGGTTGTGACAAACCGCAAGAAGAAAGGGCCGAAGAAAGACGAGGTGGATCTAGAGGCTGCTGCCGCCGCGGCTAGGGCACAACGTGAAGCCGAGGATGAAAAGCGCCGAAAGGAGGAAGAGGCTTTGGCCAAAGCCCAGGCAAAGGAAGTTGAGGAAGTTGAGGAAGACTGGGAGGCAGCTGCTAAGGCAGATGTTGCTGAAGACGATGTGAAGGATAGCTGGGATGCAGACTCTGACGAGGAAGATACTGCCAAACGGACAAACGGAACCACAAAGGACGACGAGTCAGAGTCAGAGTCGGAGACGTCTTCCGACGAAGAAGACGAAGAGGCTACCGCTACTCAGAGAGCCATTGCCCAGAGGAAAGCAGAGGCTGCTGAGCGACGCAGGAAACAACACGAGGAAGCTCTCGCTGCTCGATCTAAGGACGATCTCCGATCTCCTATTTGCTGTATTCTCGGTCACGTCGATACCGGAAAGACCAAGCTTTTGGATAAGATTCGACAGACCAACGTCCAGGAAGGCGAAGCAGGTGGTATTACGCAGCAGATTGGTGCTACTTACTTCCCTGTCGATGCTTTGAAGCAAAAGACTGCCGTTGTGAACCCGGATGGTGCATTCGAGTTCAAGATTCCTGGTCTTCTTGTTATCGATACACCTGGTCACGAGTCCTTCTCTAACCTTCGTTCAAGAGGTTCATCCCTTTGTAACATCGCTATCTTGGTCGTCGATATTATGCACGGCTTGGAACCTCAAACTTTGGAGTCCATGCGTCTCCTCCGTGACCGCAAAACGCCTTTCATCGTCGCACTGAACAAGATTGATCGTCTTTACGGATGGAAGAAGATTGATAATAACGGTTTCCAGGAGAGTTTGGCTATGCAGAGCAAGGGCGTCATCAATGAATTCAGATCTCGTGTTGAGCAGACCAAACTTGCCTTTGCCGAGCAGGGATTCAACTCCGAGCTTTACTGGGAGAACAAGTCTATGGCTCGTAACGTCTCTCTTGTGCCTACTTCTGCGCACACAGGTGAGGGTATTCCTGACATGCTTAAGCTTTTGACTACTCTTACTCAGGAGCGTATGACCAATTCCCTCATGTACCTTTCTGAGGTCGAATGTACAGTTCTTGAAGTGAAGGTCATTGAAGGTTTGGGTACAACTATTGACGTTGTTTTGTCGAACGGTGTCCTCAGAGAGGGTGACCGAGTAGTGTTATGTGGTCTGAATGGACCTATAGCAACGAACATTCGAGCATTATTGACACCTGCACCACTCAAGGAACTTCGACTGAAGTCTCAATATGTTCACAACAAGGAAGTCAAGGCAGCTCTTGGTGTCAAGATTGCTGCTAACGACTTGGAACATGCCATTGCCGGTTCCAGGTTAATGGTCGTTGGTCCCGATGACGACGAAGAGGACTTGGAGGAAGAGGTCATGTCTGATCTCGAGAACTTGCTCAGCAAGGTCTCCAAGGATCAGCGCGGTGTATCCGTGCAGGCATCCACTCTTGGTTCCCTTGAAGCTTTGCTTGAGTTCCTTAGGGTCTCCAAGATTCCCGTGTCTAACATTTCCATTGGACCCGTGTTCAAGCGTGATGTCATGCTGGCGGGCACGATGTTAGAAAAGGGGTTCAAAGAGTACGCCGTCATGCTCTGTTTCGATGTCAAGGTTGACAAAGAAGCTCAAGCGTACGCAGATGACGTGGGCGTCAAGATTTTCACAGCTGATATCATCTACCATCTGTTCGACGATTTCACCAAGCACATGGCAGAGTTGACCGAGCAGAGGAAGGAAGAATCCAAGATGCACGCGGTTTTCCCTTGTGTTCTCAAGACCGTCGCTGTCTTCAACAAGAAAGACCCCATCGTCGTCGGTGTGGATGTTGTTGAAGGTAGCTTGAAACTGTTGACACCTATCGCAGTCGTCAAGCAGAATGCAGCTGGCCAGAAAGAAATCATCCAACTTGGAAGAGTGTAAGTTTCCTTCCACTTTCTGTCAAAGCGAAAGCACCAGACTAATATAATCACTAGATCATCCATCGAACGAGACCACAAAGCTATCCAGGTCTGCAAACGTGGTCAACCCTCCGTCGCCGTCAAGATCGACGGCGCTAACCAACCCTCCTACGGCCGACAACTGGAAGAAAGCGACACTCTCTACTCCGAAATTTCACGGAAGAGTATCGACACACTAAAGGAATTCTACAGGTCTGACGTTACCATGGAGGAATGGGGTTTGATCAAGAAGATGAAGCCGCTTTTTGATATCCCTTAAACAGCCAGCAAAATAAACACGATCAGATGAGATGATGAACAAAAATGTACGAAGAAAGGAAAAAAGTTGTTATCCTCCTTATTGATCTTTTAATCTGATGTGTAGGTAGATTGTGATTGAGTCTTATTACATAATTATTCCACTTCTACTTACCTGCCGTGTAAATGGATAGGTTCTACTGTATACAAATTTACTCATTACCCTCCCACCTCTCCACCTTCCCTCCCCTATTCGACCAATCCAACCAACTCCCATGATATACTGCCAACGTATCAGGATCATACCCAGCCTGCACAGCCAACTGCGCCGCCGCCTGCGCTCTCACGCCCGCCTTGCAATAAAACACAATCTCCTTTTTCCTTCCTTCCCCTTCTGCGCCTTCTGCTCCTGTGGCAGTAACGGCAGGCTTGGCATATCCAAACCTCGTCTCGAACTCCTCCGCAGGCAGAAAGTATGCATCCGGCTGAGAAGCAAGTGGGATTGAGACAGCGCCTGGAATGATGCCCGTTGCGGCGAGTTCGGCGGGTTCGCGGACGTCGATTAGGATTATGTTTGAGGTGGAGGAGGAGGAGGAGGAGGAGGAGGAGGAGGAGGAGACCGCTATTTGTGTGTTTATCTGATTTCAGTCAATCAATTAGTCAAG
>NW_024468184.1:0-778 GCF_001896365.1 Talaromyces amestolkiae | reverse complement strand
TATTATTTCTAACATTACTAATCAAAAATTTTATAAAAATTAATTTTTAAAAGTATCTAGATTTATAATATTAATAAAAATAATTTTTTTTTTTTCTAATAGATTTTTAGGGTTTTATATAGTTAATAAAAATATCTTATTTAATTATTTAATTAGTATAGCTTAGACTACTATTTAAGATTTAGATTAGATAAAGAAAGTTCTTAATTAAATAATTAAAGTTATTTCTAGAGTTTAATTTCTATTCTATAAGATAATAAAAGATTTTTTTATAAATAAATTCTTTCCTAGGCAGAACACACTTAAGAATATTAATAATAAGTAAATCTAAGTTTTCTTTATTCTACTTAGATACTAGAAAGAAAAATAATATAAAATTAAATTAATTAATAGTATTAAGATTAAAATTTMTAGTATTYTTACTAGCAGAATTTGTATAAAAGATAATAAAATAATATACTAATATTATAATAAGAAGAAATAAATTAAGTAAAATTAAATAATTAAAGAGAATGCTTATTAATTAATAAAAATTATTATTAGTTATTAATAATAATATAAGAGGTTTATAGATATAAAGATTAATAGCAATTATAAGTTAACTAGGATATTTAAAATTAAAGTAATTMTTTAATTAGAAAAATATATTTTAGTTCTATAAATATTTTAGACTTTTTAATCTATTAATAGTATTAACTTTTAGTTAATAATTTTCTATTAATAGTCTCTAATAGCTATTATTAGATAAAGAAAATCTATAAGAAAATCTATTCTATTT
>NW_024468183.1:0-779 GCF_001896365.1 Talaromyces amestolkiae | reverse complement strand
TTTACAACTTTCTTAACTTAAAAACTATCACACACTCAAATCCTCTAACCCGATAAACTTTTCTCGACGATTCCAAATCCGAATCGACGATTCCTCGGAACCGATTTTTTCCTTCGTAAATATAACCCCAAACATTCTCTTCTATTGAACGATTTCCGCAACAATCACCAGTTTTCATTTTCTCTTTACTTAACATAAAATTGTCATATTAAACGTTTATATTCATATCACCAAATATTTAACTTTTCAACAACTACCTTATATTTCATCCATCATTTAATACTAATTCTTAACTTTTACAACTTTCTTAACTTAAAAACTATCTCACACTTCTATCTCCCCAAACATTCTCTTTTATTTCTTTTTAAACAAATCTATCTCTTAACTTACTCTTCTCACTATACACCTTCGTAAATATAACCCCAAACATTCTCTTCTATTTCTTTTTAAACAAATCTATCTCTTAACTTACTCTTCTCACTATACACCTTCGTAATAAACATTTTAAACAAATCTATCTCTTCACTTATTATTCTCACTATCCACCTTTACGAACGTTACAAATTTTCAAAACACTTAACAAAATCCAAAATCTTACCAAATAATAACATTTAACCTCAAAAAACAAACTCATATAAAATTAAAAATTCATTAAAAAACTATTACTTTATTAATATAAAAACACTTATATAAAATTAAAAATTATTTTTTTTAAAATAATTTAAAAAAAAATCGAATCTTAACGACAAAAAACTAAATCTCAGTAAATCGTAACAACA
>NW_024468182.1:0-788 GCF_001896365.1 Talaromyces amestolkiae | reverse complement strand
TTTAATTAAGCCTACTTTAGGTAGGTAAGGACGAGAGTATGGTGTAGAATAGTATTCTAATACTAGCCGTGACTATTAAATCTGTAGTGATGAATCCTATATATAGTATAAAGATCCTATTATAGCTATATTACTATTTTATTAATATAGATAAGCTCGTAAAAAGCATATATAAGATACTTTTATACATAAGAAACTAAGTAAATAATTAAGACTCTATAATTTTTAATTTTATTTAGAGTATAAAGAACTTTATAAATATAATAAAAAATAATAATAAACTTAATAAGATATAATAAATATTAAATTTAATTTAATATAATATCATATAAATCTAGAATAAAATTAATAAATTAAGTATATTAGATTTATTAAAATTAATAGTAATATAGTAGTAAATTTATTAAAATTAGTGTAATATAGTATATATTTTAAACTAAAGATTAGTAAGTAGATTTTTAAATAATATTAATATTTTATTTCTAGTAGAATATAATTAGATTAATCTTTAAAATTATATCTTCTAAGCTAGAAAAAGAAAATAAAATTATAATAAAAATCTAGAATAAAGTAATCTAGAAATAACTATATTAAAATAAACTTTTAAAAATTATATAAAAAGCTAAATAGAAGATTTAAAAGATAATAATTATAAAAGCTAATAGTCTAATACTTAAAGCTATAATTATTACTATATAAAAACTTTTATTTAAAGATATTAACTTCTAAATTATAAATACTATAATAGTAAAGATTMTATAAAAATAAACTATCTATTAAATAAAAAA
>NW_024468181.1:0-797 GCF_001896365.1 Talaromyces amestolkiae | reverse complement strand
AGTTAATAAATATAGTTCTTATACTAAGATCTAGATAAAKTTTTTTATATAATATTATTTAATCTTATTATAAAATAAGAGTATAGTAGTATATAAATAAACTATTAATTTTAGAAGCTTAAATTAGCTAAATACTTAGACTTAAAAAAAGATAATATAAATATAAAATAATAAAAAGAATAAAATAATAAATATTAATTTAAAATTAAAGACTATAATTAATTTTTATTTAATAATTATATATAAAGACTATATATAGAAGAACTACTTTAAAATATTAAAAATATTAACTAGTCTTATTCTCTAATTAAATATTACCTTACTTTAAGAAATATAAGTGGAATTAATCTATTCTATCTATTATATATAAAATATACACACTATCCTAAATAATAAGTCTAATAATAAGCTTAGTTATTTAGACTATAATATTACTAAGCCTACTAAGAAATCTAGTAAAGAGAATAATATAATAATAATTATAAATCTTAAAAACTTTATATAGACTAATTCTTAATAAGATATTATATCTATTAACTTTAAATCTTATAAATAAACTACTAGAAATTATAAAATAAGATCTAGATATATCTCTTTAATAAGAAAAATATATAAGAATATAATATCMTAGCTATTTAAAAACTCTATATTAATAAATAAATAGACTCTCTAATTATATATACATTAGTATTTTAAAACTATTTCTATATTCTATTATAGCCTATATTATAAAAAGACTATAATATTCACCTATAAGTATATCTCTATATTAATAAATATATTAATTTTATTATATA
>NW_024468180.1:437-820 GCF_001896365.1 Talaromyces amestolkiae | reverse complement strand
AATAATAAGATAGCTTAAGTTTACTAGTTATATAAGTAATAATATAMTTAAGATTAAATAGTTAATTTAAGATAATAAAATAAAACTAAATATATAATAAATAAGAGTCCTTTTATATTCTATTATTTATATAATAAATATGTTAAGTATTTAGAGTATTTAATATATTCTAAATATAATAATTATATTTATTTATTAGTAATTAGCTCTATTAGCTATATTCTTAGTAAATATATCTAATATATTTATTTATTAATAAATGGCTCTGTTAGCTCTATTACCCTAATCCTAAGAATTACGGATAATTATTTATTCTATTGTGCATTAGCCTCCGCAGGAACTAGTCTAATTCATTGGCTGGAACTAGTCTAATTCATTGGCTG
>NW_024468180.1:0-400 GCF_001896365.1 Talaromyces amestolkiae | reverse complement strand
CTATATTAATCCCCTCCAGCTCGCCTACATAGACGGTATGTGTTTCTGATGAGCCAACTGCTCATACGGCCGCGCCTAATGTTAGTGAATATGCTGCTGCTCMAATCCCATGGTCGTATCCGCTCCCATCTGTATAGAGTTGAATATCTATTGTCGTAGTAGTCTGTGTGCGGATTGCCATGTCTAGCTTCTATTAGATTTCTAAATATAAAAATATTAAAAATAATAAAATAGCTCATAAAATAACTAAAAAAATAATAAAATAAAAATATATATAAAAAGAAAATTATATTTATTAATTAGTAATAATAATAAAATAATAAATATAATATAAAATTAGTAATAAATATAGTATAAAATTAAAATAATTTAGAAATAATTATAAAAGTAATAAAAAAAC
>NW_024468179.1:0-830 GCF_001896365.1 Talaromyces amestolkiae | reverse complement strand
CTATACTAAAATATAGTATCTTATATATAATTAAAATGCTTTTAAATTATTTTTAAATTTTTATATTTAATATGCTTATAATTATATCTTTATAAAAATTTTTAATTTAATCTCTAGATAATATTTAATAAAATTATATATCTATTTTTCTTTAACTTATTAATCTTTATATTATAAGAGAATATAATTAGCTATATCTTATATAAAAGAATACTAGGAGGATAATCTATATTAATTTAAATTAAGTATCTATTTAACAAGTAAATCCTTCTTAAATTAGTCTAATTTATAGCTATTAGTATGTATAAGAGATTTTTATTAAGTATTTTATAATTAATTCTAGAGAGTTATATAGAGGATATTATAAATATTAGCAGCTTATATAATTTTTAAAATTTTACTATTCTATAAATTAGAGATAGCTAATAAGATTTAGCCTTCTTGCTTAGTTAAATTTTTTAAATTCTTTTTATAAATTAGTGGCATATTGACATGTTGAATTATTTGAAATCAATATCGCGTACGGGTTCAGGAAAAAGTGGCGACCCGCTTACAGTGGCGGTTCGCTTACCGATTACGTTAATTTAAATAATTGTAAATTATTAATTTATAATAATCTAAGACTTTTATTATAAAAAAGAAATCTTAATAAAAAAATATAATATTTTATATTTCTATTACTTTAACTTAGCTATAAGTATCTAATATAGTAATTTTATTCTAGTTATTTAATAATACTATAATTACTAATAATTAAAATATTACTTCTATTTTAGTAAGAATTAAAGAATTTAAAATATGAATTATAAATATATATTAATTAAAATATA
>NW_024468178.1:0-838 GCF_001896365.1 Talaromyces amestolkiae | reverse complement strand
ATTATTAAAATTACTATAATAAATTCTAGTACTAGTTTATAAATTAGTATATAAATTAATTCTAATACTGATTTAAGAACTAGCTTCTAAGATAGTTTTTAAGATAATTTTAAAATAGATTTAAGAACTAGCTCTTATATAATTATTAATATAATTATTAATATAATTATTAATATAATTACTAATATAATTACTAATATAATTATTTTTTTTTTTTTATAGTTATTTTTCTTAAAGCTTATTTTTAGGCTTATATAATCTTTTTTATAATTATAATTCTTACTGCTTTAATAGGAGTTAGCTCTACTTAAAGCTTATTTTTAGGCTTATATAATCTTTTTTATAATTATAATTCTTACTGCTTTAATAGGAGTTAGCTCTAAAGCTATCTATTTAATTATTCTAGTTTATAGATATATCCTATAGCGACTATTTAATATATATATATAATCTCTAGCTTCTAGACTTTATATTTATTATTAGATATTTTATAAGATTTTTTATAATTAATATATTTTAGTATATTCTAGTCCTAATTAGATAGATATTTCTAGATTAGATACTCTTCTGTGTAAAATTTATAAATATATTATTAATTAAAATACTAAACTTATATATATTTATATTTTTAATATTTTCTATATATCTTTACCTATTTTTCTTAATAATAAAACTAATTAGTAAGAGAATAAATATATTATATTATTCTATTAGTAATTATATTATTAGCTATTATAGAGCTAATAAAACTAATTAGTAAGAGAATAAATATATTATATTATTCTATTAGTAATTATATTATTAGCTATTATAGAGCTAATAAACTTAATTATAAGTA
>NW_024468177.1:0-858 GCF_001896365.1 Talaromyces amestolkiae | reverse complement strand
AATATATAGTTTATTTTATTAAGTATAATAAAGATATAGAATTAAAAAAATAATTTTAAATTATTTAACTTAAATATAAAGATTATTTTTAATAATATTCTTCTTTAATAATATAATTAGCTTATTACCATAATATAAATATTTTAAAAAAAAGAAATTATATTTATAAATTAATARRRAATATARTYTATTTATTATAYTATTAAAATAYTAGYCTTTAAAAAAAAATTATTAAARAATTTTAATATTATAATTAATAAATTAGATTAGTTCCTGCGGAGACTAATATATAATAAAATAAAAAATTATTTATAACTATTAAGGTTAGAATTATTAAGGTTAGCCTGCGGAGACTAATATATAATAAAATAAAAAATTATTTATAACTATTAAGGTTAGAATAATAAAGCTAATAAAGCTATTTATTTTATATCTATTTATTTTATATTTAGTTTTATTCTATTGTTTTAAATTAACTATCTATTACTTATAGATCTAGTTAATTAAAGCTATCTTATTATTACTTAGGTATATTTCCCTTTCMTAAATAGAATACCACCTAACYRCTGTTAAGTGATGAGTTTACTCTGATCTAGAYRATTAYAAATCATCGGTTTACGACAATATTACTCTAATAAAGAAAATGAAATCTTTTTAAAAAATACTCTATTTAAAATTTTTAAAGATAGATTTATTAAATATTAAATCTTAATATTAATATCTTATTTTATATAAAATATTATTTATTATCTTGAATAAAATATAAATAGCTATTCTTAAAAAACCTCGCGCACCTATGAAAACGCACCCCCCTAGGTAAAAAGTACTGCAGAAAGGAATACTGCAGAAAGGAATCTT